>NC_041358.1:25484204-25646704 GCF_900634415.1 Cottoperca gobio
TGTGTTGGATGTGCAGGAATGTGCCCTGAATGCCTTTTTTTGAATGTGGGATTTGGGCTGGCTGTGGAGTCTCCACCACCCCCCCCTCTTCTCCTCTCAACCTGCTTTGATTTAGCCGGCCAGAATCTCCCCTCCCTCCCTTTCTGTCCCACTTCAAACTTCTTTTGTACAGAGTCCCAAACCCCTGTGGCTACTGCTGCTTCCCTGTACACTCTGTGTGTCTGTGTGTGTGTGTGTGTCTGTGTGAGTGTGTGAAACTCCAAAACAAACCTCAGTCGGGCTGTTTTTAGAACACCTGAATCCACACATGCAGGTAGTGTCGACCCTCAGAGAAGAACCTGAATCCTGATCTACACTCGGCTTTACTTTATCATCATGATAAATGAGCTAGTAGTATTTTCCAATAAATTAGTATTTATTTTATCATGTTGGTTATGGTTACACGTTGCACATTAACACTTCATTTAATGAACATTTAAATAAAATAAAGAAATATTTGCAGCGCGCCTCTGAGCCCCCGTTTGAGCAGCACTGACCTAAACAAATCCAGCCTCACAGTGAACACGCGTCACACCTGGATCTGTTGGTGGAGACGGTGTGATCGGCTCTACTGGCAGCCGGGTAACGTTACAAAACACCTGGAGCATCTTGCCTAGCGCCGGTACTGAGCACCAGCGAGCAGGATAAACAATAAATGAGATTAAGAACACGATTAGGAGCAAGAGTGAGCTTGTGATTCCATCTGCAGCCTCCAGGTTTGATGCCACAGCGTGCTGTTTGAGCAGATCTGGTTCAGGTTTCAAGGAAAGCTTTGTTCTGCCTTCTTACCAGGTTCTCCAACAGCCCACAGGCTGTTCTGAGCCCAGTGATACAGTGAATGTGTAACTGTAGCTCATGAGAATATCAATCTGTCTGAATGTGTAATCTGGTGGGTATGAACCTGCTAATGGGAAAGACTGAGAACTACCAGTTTACATGTTGTGTGTTTAAAGACACAGCAACAATACGGCTGCTTTTGGACTTCTACCAGTGATAAATGTTGCTGAAATAAGACTTTTAATAGCATTGTGATGAAATGTTTGTCAATAGATTATCATTGTTGTTGTTTTACATTTACAAAATCAAAACTGATCGGTTTGCCTCAAAGAAAAGTCACATAATACATTTGTTCTTTTACGATTTTGTTGAATTTCAAGCAAAAATGGTGGAATTGCATTCAACATCGACGCATATATTCAAAACACACTCACAGTTATACCTGTCGTGTAGTAATGTCCTCTAATACAGCAGTGATCCTACATTCATCAAGGTTGTAATGGTGAGTTTTGTCGGCTGTTTGTGTTGCTGTTCAACTGTATCGCATTATTTTATTTCAGTGTTTTAAAGTATTATGTCCACCCCATTTATATCAACAAACGTAGACTAAATATGGCCTAATATTACTATATT
Organism: Cottoperca gobio; assembly: GCF_900634415.1. NCBI lineage: Eukaryota > Metazoa > Chordata > Actinopteri > Perciformes > Bovichtidae > Cottoperca > Cottoperca gobio. Next base: position 25,485,654 of record NC_041358.1, read on the forward strand.
GCCCGGTCCCATGCTCATGCAATTTTAAATCCATTTCGAGTGCTTGCAGCTGAAATATGGATGGAAATGATTATATTACTTTAGGGTGTGGTGTGTGGTGTGTGTGTGTGTGTGTGTGTGTGTGTGTGTGTGTGGTGTGTGTGTGTGTGTGTGTGTGTCACCAAGGAGCCCAGTCATGCATGTCAACTTCTGTGCAGCCATATGTTCCTCTCAGGTCATAAAACCACCATTATGTTGTAAAAACAGGAGCTACCCTTTAACATCGCGAGCAGCACAGTAAACCCACTTGACTTCTCCACAATGCTGTAACTCTTACAAGCTGTGAGACGCCGCTTTGCTTTCCAAACGCAACCCTTGAGAAGTCGGGTTTTGAAGCGGTGCAGGCAGATAGTGGTCAGCAGGATTATCGGTGGCCTTGTTCAGGGTCAGAGCACAGATCCACTTGATTCGGGAATTTGATTGCATGCTTCACCTTCGTGTAATCGGACCCACTTGTGCGCTGTTCGCACTGCAGGGAAAACATGACCTGAACGCCCACAGAGCCAGACACAAACACATGGACCGATTCAGGCAGACTCCCAATCTGATGCATGTGCTTAACGCACACTTACACATGTACAGGCCTCCCCAATTATCGGCACACACAAATAGATGTTGTCTGGAAATGGCAGGGCTTAGTTGTGTATTTTGTCTGCAGCGAAGGTGGCTGGATTCTGATAGATGTTGGATTAGATGGCAGGAAAGAGACGGAGGGAAGGGATTAGCGCTGATGAGCTGCAAAACTGTGTGTGTGTGTGTGTGTGCAGGAGGATGGATGGATGTGTGGGTGGGTGGCGGGGTGTGTTTTCTAAATGTGTGTGTTGGTTTTGGTGGCATTTGTGTGTTTGGTATGAAGGATGAGAGATTACTAAGGAAGCTAAAGAAAGGGAAGGGTTGATTAATTAAAGGGTCACTGGTGGGTCAGCTGCTCTGATTTTGGTGTGTGTGTGTGTGTGTGTGTGTGTGTGTGTGTGTGTGTGTGTGAACTATCTTAACAGGCTGTAATCAGCAGACTGAGGGGAGATGGGAGGAGCTGCTGACACACAGCTCTCATTACTGTAATTCTCTTTCTATCTATAAACAAACACACACAGGTTGGTGTGTGTGTGTGTGTGTGTGTGTGGTCTGTAGAGTAAGATAGGCTCTCCACTTACCGCTAACACGCTGCCACTCATCACTTACGAGCTCCTCCACTCATCTCTGCCCAAATACTACACACTCTGAGTGTGTGTGTGTGTGTGTGTGTGTGTGTGCGCGTCATATTTAAAATGTTTGTTCGTAACCATATCAACTTCTACTCTTTACATAAACGAGACTTGTGATATTGGCCAGATGAACCTCTCCAGGTTACATTGGTGGCCGGTTCTAGCGGCTGTCACGTGTGTGTGTGTGTGTGTGTGTGTGTGTGTGTGTGTGTTCTATGAAATTACAGCGAGTCTGGCAGCGGAGGGGGTACAGTTGGCCTGCTATTGTGCGACAACATCCCATCTTTGTTTTGCGTGTGTGTATTTGCTCTTGTACACACCCTTGAGAGATGATGAAAGAGTACACATGCGAGTTGGGTGGGTCCCGTGTGTGTGTGTGTGTGTGTGTGTGTGTGTGTGTGTGTGTGTTAGAAGAGGGTAGAGACTGGGAGAGAAGCTGAAGGTTTTTCCAGTGGAGCAGAGAGGAAAGGTTGATCAATAGTTAATGTGATGTAAAGTGAACAGTCACATACCTGCAGGCTGGCGGGCTAAATGGTCCTGACACTGTAAAGGCTCGAGACTGGTGCAGTCGCTGCATGGTTTTCCATCAGTGTGTGTGTGTGTGTGTGTGTGTCTTACTAGCTGCTTGCTCTGTCTCTGTATTTGCGCTTGTGTCAGCCATGACGCTTGTTTGCCACGACAAGACGAGCTCCAGACTGCAGAACAAGTTCAAGTCTGAATTGAAGGTGGGAGCAGATCTTGTTTACTGTCGAGTGATTGTCGCCTGGAAATGTTTTTAAAAATTGTTGTTTATCAGGATGTAACAGGATGCTGTGAAATGTAGCACTGAACAATTGGTCCTTTTCTTTAAAAATTGATATATAACACTTTAGGTAATACATTCAGCTTCTCCAATGTGACGATTTGCTTCTTTTCTCTGTTTTTATATCATTTCTATTGCTATTTTTCACAGTTTTCTGACATTTTCTAAACCGTATTATTAATAGAACAATAGAGAAAATATATCAGATTAATTGATAATGAAAATAATCATTATTTGCAGCCCTGGCTGTCTGATTGTCACTTCTGATGCCAATCGACGTGTTTTTGATATCAGAAATATAAACATGTTTTTCTACAAAACCTTTTCATGTTTACCAAAAATAACAAAACTGCTCAAATTCATCAGTGTTTGATTGTGTCTCATCACAAGTTGTGTTTTAATAGAGTGTGTACCGTTTCCAAAATGATGATTTTGTTTTTACATGAGGAAACATACTGCTGATTATTTCCTCTGACAGATTTGCATTTTGAAAAGCTGGTTAGTCGAAAGCAGAAAGGCAAAGTGACTCAGTTTACAAGACTTATTAACACACCACTTCCTATTAGTGGAGCCAGGATTTTGGGGATTTCTTTTGTTAAACAAAAAACCGGATTTAAAACAATTAAGTAATTATCAAAAATAATTGCAAAACTAACGGACGTCCTGTGACGGTCTGAAATGTTCTTATCACTGGATAACAGTGTTTATGTTGAAGGGCAGACTCGTCTCTCACTTCAGTCCTCTTTACTCCGCTGTGTGTTTGTTCCACACACACACACACACACACACACACACACACACACACGCACACTCTGCAGGTGGAAGATTCACTTGTTTCCCAGCGCTTGTAGAAAAAGCAACGTAATATGCAGCTGATGATGAAGTTTTATCAGCTGGCACCAACTCTGTTATTGATTCTGTTTCTGCAGCTCTGCTCACACTGATGACGTTTTGTGGGGAAACCAAAGCCAATTTTGTCTGAAATTCTTTAAGTAAAATGATCAATGAGGGAAAAGTGAAAGTATTGTTAAGAAAACCGAACACTGGAAAGGAAGGAGTTGACATTTTCACACATGGAGAGAAGCTAAAACGGCTGTGTGTGTGTGTGTGTGTGTGTGTGTGTGTGTGTGTGTGTGTGTGCGTGTGCAACTTGTTTCTGTGTGCCCATGTGCCTGCAGTGTAGGCTGTAAGTATGTTGGTTTAGTGTGTACAAGCACACACACATACACACACTTAAATGCTTTCATGCTCCCAAGGTGTGTGTGTGTGTGTGTGTGTGTGTGTGTGTGTGTGTGTGTGTGTGTGTGTTCGTTCAGTAGCAGTGCAGCACTGACGGAGCTGTCTGAACGCTGGCAGGCTGCAGATTTGTAGCGCATTCGGCTGATCATCTTATCTCCTGTCACCGCCAGTGAAAGATTGGAGGAACCGAGCCCACCATGGCACACACACACAGAGTATCTTCTTTTTGCCGATCCTCTCTCTCTCTCTCTCTCTCTCTCTCTCTCTCTCTCTCTCTCTCTTTCTCTCGCTCACTCAATCTTGTTTTTCTCTGTTGCTGCCTTTCTCTCCATCCTCCAAACCTTCCTCCCCTCCCTCTCTCTCAGTAAATGGTGCTGAGCCCAAGACTAATTATTACAGGCAATCATTTCGACATGAAATACCCACTTCCTGCTCACATCTCTCCTCCCCTCTCTCCCTCATTTTCTTCCCCCCTCTTTTATGCTCCTACACACACACACACACACACACACACACACACACACACACAGTAATTTCATTCCTTGAAGTCAATTTTGTGGGGAATGGTTATTTCTTTCTGAGTGCAACCTTGGGGTCTTTCCTGTAAGCACAAGGTGTGTGTGTGTGTGTGTGTGTGTGTACATTTGATATGCAACCTTGTAGTGCTATTGTGCATTTTCAGGAGTGCCATGCCAAAAAACAGAGGACTTATTTTACGGATATAGAGACATTGATTCCCCCCCTGACTGTCTTTAGTAAGTATTTAATAGCGTGGCTGGCTGCTGCTCATTTGCTAAACAAAATGTGAAGAGCCAAACGTTGTCATTTTCAAGCACGTGAAACTAAACGGCATCCATGAACCATACGTTGTTGTAAACATCATGTGTGGGGCTGAAATTATTGGTTGATTAGTTGATTGGTTTCTTTTTTTCCTAGACTAAAAGATGAAATGATGAATCAACAACATTATGCCACAGTCCAAATCACAACAACACGTTTTAAACAGGAATTCCAGCTTGTGTGTGTGTGTGTGTGTGTGTGTGTGTGTGTGTGTGTGTGTGTGTGTGTGTGTGTGTGTGTGTGTGTGTGTGTGTGTGTGTGTGTGTGTGTGTGTGTGTGTGTGTGTGTCTTGCGATTGCTCTGCTTCTCCAAGCTCATCCCAAGTTATTGCCGTGATGAATACACTGGGAGTCGTGCACACAACACACACAGTCGCATTAGTCCTGAGCCCAGCTGTGAGTGACTTCTGCCGAGAGGCAATTCCACTGTAATAAAATCTATAGGGTGGGTGGGAGGGGGGGGTTTTAATCCTCACTCTCCCACCACCTCCACCGCCCTCTCCCACTCCTCATCGTGCTTCTCTCTCTCTCTCCTCCCTCGTCCCTCTTCTCCTCAACTGACTGCCGATGATAAATGAGTCAATTATGTGTGTGTGTGCACGCGGCGCTGGAGAAGGGGAGCGGATGAGGCCGTTATTACCTGTTGCGGCTGGGGGTAATGTTGCGGTATTAATCATATTCTAATTTTCCTCCGCCAAACGACCCCCCCCCCCCCCACAACCTCCTCTCTCCACCCATCTCCAACGTCCCACCTCACCACACCACAACCCCCCTCCCCCCTATCAATCTATCTGCCGCCCGCAAACAAGTTGGAGTAAACTGCCAAGGGCCTAAAATATCCTTCCTCTCTGGGGGGGGGGGAGTTGGAGGAGATGAGGTGAGGGAGTTACAGAGGTAACAAGGTGTGTGTGTGTGTGTGTGTGTGTGTGTGTGTGTGTGTGGCCATTGACATTATGCAGTTTTAGAGGACACCAGGGACTGGTTTGGGTGCATGGAGAGACGGGCATACACAGAGGACAGACCGACATGTGGGTCACAAGGGAGAGGTGTTTGGCTGCTGTGTGTGTGTGTGTGTGTGTGTGTGTGTGTGTGTGTGTGTGTGTGTGTGTGTGTGTGTGTGTAAGAGCTTCCACGCCTCGCTGTAGCTGCTGTAGCCTGACATGCTCACAGACACGGGTCATGTCCTGAACAGAAGAAGAGAGAAGTGATTGTTAAAACAAGGAAAAAGGCAGATTTATTACACATCCAGACAGAACTGGAACTTTTGACACACTTAAAGCAGGAGCTTCGACTTCGGTGAAACTTGGCAGAGTGCGCTGTCGAAGGTGAAAGAAGGGGGAACGGTCAGTCAGACAGACAGACAGACAGGCGGACTGGCTGGCTGGTAATTGGGGAAGCAACTCAATGAGGATGAGTGGAGGGCACATGGAGAGATTGAAAATTGTCCACAGAGAGAGAGAGACACCTTGGATGTGCCTGCCTGCAGTCTTGGCTGCGTTTCAGGCTGCAAGCGTGACTTCGTCTATTTCTGCTCTGCTCCGAGGTGATAATGGGCTGTCAGCACCCCAGTCACCCTGCTCCCTCCTCCCCCACCGAGTGTGAGAGGGAAGGAGAGAGCGAGGTGACGGGGAGAGAGAGAGCGAACGAGTAGGAAGTAATTTGTTGTCATGTTGCTAATTGTGTGTGTGTGTGTGTGTGTGTGTTTTTTTAGTTTTTTTTACTTGGGGATATGATGGAAATTAAAACTCACCGTCTTCATTTCTTTCCACTCTTCTCTCTGTTGCAGTTTGAAAATGGAATGTGAGAAACTGGCCACAGAGAAGACGGAGATCCAGAGGCACTACGTTATGGTGAGACACACACACACACACACACACACACACACACACACACACACAGAGAGAGGCCATGTCTCTCCACAACAAGTGCGGTGCCAAGTCCACTGAATCCCTTTCATCTGCTAACAGCTGCCAAACAACACCCACCAACCCCCCCCCCCCCCCCCCCCCCACACACACACACACACACACACATATTAAAGGACTGCAGAATAAACAGCACTTACATGGGCGTACAATCAAGTGTGTCTTTTTGTGCCTGAGATATGCTATACTTCTGATGTGTGTCTACAGCTGTGTAAAGATTAGACATGTATACTTTATATACAGTCTAAGGTGTGTGTGTGTGTGTGTGTGTGTGTGTGTATATAACTGGTTTATATCGCGTAGTATCAAACTCCCAAGGCTGTTTTCACATCAAATTAGGCGTTGCGGTAAAATTGCCGGCCCCTCCCATTTGATTTGAATGCTGAAATAAAAACCAGCGGCCCGTGGCGAAAAGGTGAAAACGGAATCACGTTTTGGAGAAATGCAACACGGCGTCACTCTGCGGTGGCCAATCACGTAACCGGTGATCAATGGCCAATTCAAATCAAATGGGTCAATCAAATGAGCGCCACTCAAACGGGCCATTTAAGTGACTCTCCCACACGTCGCACACAACCCTGCGCTAATTGCCGCACCGCTTGATTTGGTGTGAATGCAGCCTGAGTGCTGACAGCTGCCTGTCTCGATTCATACTCTTCTTTACGCTTTGATCGCACCAAATCAATTATTATTTTGGCAAAACGTGGGTATCCTCCGGGTACCAGTGTTGACGCATTTAAAACATCTTCACGTTGGCAGCACCGATCTGATAAAGAGTAAATTCACCTCTTTAGTCTCAGTGACGAGTTTGTGTGTAGGAGCTCGTGTGCTCTCAAAATGGAGCATTTAAGAAAAGATGTATGTGAAGATCAAATGTGAAGTGTTGGACCTTTTTAGCAGAAAGTGGATATGCTATATATATATTTTGTTTGTTTAAAAGGTCTTTACACGTCGGGAGCCTGAAGAATAAAAATGCTAAATATTAACCTGCGATATTTTATGTTTAGGGCTTTTATTGTGAAAGGTAACAATGGAAGGAGTTGATCCTTTTGTCAACTAAGTTGAAAGGAGTGATAAAGTTTGCTGTCCTGTTTTTAGAACCCTCATAAATAACCCGTTCCACACAATGTGATTGGTTGCTCAGAAAGCTCAGAAAAATCGTCCCCAAAAACAAAACGCTCTGTGTGACAAGTATATATTGTTAAAAACACTCCCTGTGTGTAAAAGCATTTAGACGGTTTTTACAAAACAATACATTTCAGTGTGTCGTCTCAGGCTCTGGGAAATTGTGTCTTTGGTATATAAGACAATAATTGAATAATTGATGGTGAGGAGTGTCGCTGCAGCCTTGTGCTCGACCCGCTGAGCTGCAGACGTGTAGTTGTTTCACTGCTGTGTCATTAGTTGTCAGTCATTCCCTCCCACTCTGCACTCTCCGGTAGAGGTTAGTGTGATCACATGGTGTGATCTCTGCTGCTTAATTTGCCCACTCATCGTAGATATTCCTCTAAAGATTGAAGCTTCTGCGTCTCATCGTGAGAAGAGGAAGTTATATCGTGAGCATGCAGCCACTTCCTCTGCGGTCATAACATCCACAGGCAGCACTGTGTGAAGATGTGTGGCTGTGTGATTGTAAAGAATACACAATCAGCAGTTTGTCTGGTTAAAGGAAAGGTAGAACTCTTCCTTTTGTTTTGCAAACCTCCCAGCCTTGATTTGTACCTGTGATCAGAGCCACACACATCTTCAGCTGACTGAGTGTCGGCTGCCCAGAACGGGTGATGCCAGAAAAGATGTGGCAATCTTGGCACAGAGAGGAGACTTGTGGGGGGGGATTGAAGTTTTAGTGATGGGGCGGGAGGAGGGGAAGGGGGGGGTAGCTGGCATCAAGCGCAGGCCAGGTCTCCTTTCCTGGCTGATGATTTGGATTTGGATGAGTTTGGATGTTGCTAAGCAACAGGCGAAACTTGGCACACCAACTGCCAAGCAGAGCCGCCAGCTGCCAGGAAAGGCGTCTTTTATGGTGGCACACACAGGAAAGAGGAGTGCACAGAAAACACACACACACACTCGTAGGGAAACATGCACACAGAGCACATAGATACACACGCCCACACAGTTGCAGCCTTGTGCTCCAAACACACACACACACACACACACACACCTGCACACGCACACATGCACACGCTAACTGCCAGGAAAGATGTCTGGAGAGAGAGGACCCCTGCCATCTCCGCTCACATCCTGCCAGCCTGTTCTGGCTGCCTAGCTGCCAATCTCGTCTCTCCACAACCAGCCACGCTGAAAAGCAAATGTCAGCCTGTCACTTTTCGAGGCATCTGACTTTAAAATGCTCTCCTTCTTCGTCCATCTCTGAAGGTAGAGAGTGGAAGAGAGAGAGAGAGAGAGAGAGAGACCCCCACCTGTCTCTCTCTGTGGCATTCATCTCGTCCTGCCTTCCTCACAGCTCTTTGTACTTTCGGGTAAAAGCCAAGGTCAAATAGCTCGTATTAGACATGATTATTGCAATAGTCTGTCACCTTCTTCTGCCCGCCGACAATTTCCCCACCTCGCTTCGGGTTTCTGGCTCCAGAAAAGAGCCTTCGGGTCATTTAAGTGCCGTTGACTTTCAGCGGAGTCGAGGTGGAATTAGTGGCAATATGCTTTTAGGGACATATGTGCACTTCAGAGTGCGTGTGTGCGAGCGCTGGCATTGTCTGAGGCTGCGAGCGAGACACGGTTGTGTGAGTGTTTCTGGGTTCACAATGAATTTATTTGTGTAAAAACGACGGGAATTGTCAATTTATGTAAATATACCTCACACATAAATTAAGGTAGAAATGATATATTTATTTATTTTATCCATGTCATCAGTTTTTTCATTGTTACTTTTGGAAATGGTTATATTCTTTTATTAAACAAATCCCATAAAAATATCAAAACCAACAACGTCTTTAATACATTCTGACTTCCCCCACTCTGACGGCGTTAATGCTTTAAATATATAAACAAATATATAGTTGAGTACAGCAGTTTGTTTTAGAAAACTTTATCCAAACAAACGGGAATAAAAGTGTGTTTATTGGGGATTATGTTCAGCCACAGATTAATACTGTGTGTGTGTGTGTGTGTGTGTGTGTGTGGGGATTAATTCATTGTTGGTTTGAGGCTTTTCGTGGGATTTGTTTCCAATAACAAAAACATAGAATAACAGCAGACTTGTTCTGTGTTGTTATCATTTGTATCACTTTTGCGTTTCATCTTTGTGCAGATAAAAAGATTATTCCGATTGTTGTAGTGATTTTAAACTTTGAAGAATTTGATTGAGAAGACTTGTGTGTTATGGACAGTGTGTATTGAGTTTAGGTTAATCATTAATTGTCCCTTAATGTCTGCATTCCTTAATTCAGACTTTCAAGATCCATTTCCCTACATCCTGTGAACTGTTCATTATATTTAAATAATAATAATAAACTCCTCTGTGTGCTCGACACATGTACGTTTGCAGTCAGTTGACTCTTTATTTACGATCCTGAATATTAACTGATGTTCTCTCTGTGTTTTAGTATTACGAGATGTCCTACGGCCTTAACATTGAAATGCACAAACAGGTGAGTGAGCTCGAGGTGTCTCTGTCTGTCTGTCTGTCTGTCTGTCTGTCTGTCTCTCTGTGTTTCTGTCTGTCTGTCTCTGTTTCTGTCTCCATCTCTCTCTCTCTGTCTCTCTGTGTTTCTGTCTGTCTCTGTTTCTGTCTCCATCTCTCTCTGTCTGTCTGTCTGTCTGTCTGTCTGTCTGTCTGTCTGTCTGTCTGTCTCTGTTTCTGTCTCCATCTCTCTAGTCTCTCATCCCTCCTGCCTCATACTCCTAAGTCTTTGCATTATTCTCTGACTTTACCTCCTTTCTTTTGCCCTCATTCAGCTCTTCTCAAAGTAACTAATATTTTCAGGAAAGTTTTCTGTCTCTCTCTCTCTCTGTCTCTCTCTCTCTCTGGTCTCTCTCTCTGTCTCTCTCTCTCTGTCCTCTCTGTCTCTCTCTCTGTCTCTCGCTCTGTCTCTCTATCGTTCTGTCCTCTCTCTGCGGTCTCATCATGACTTCATAAACCGGCTATCACCAGACACACAGCTCTGTTGCAAGGACAGAAAGTCTTATCACATAATACATGTGTCAACGTATGCATGTGTGAGAGTGTGCGTGTGTTTGTGCTGTGTGTGTGTGTGTGGTTGTTCCTAAGCTCCTCAGTGCATTTGGAAATATATGCATCTATAGTGTGTGTGTGTGTGTGTGTGTGTGTGTGTGTGTGTGTGTGTGTGTGTGTGTGTGTGTGCGTGTTGACCATACAAAGCAAAGTGACAGCGAGCGAAAGCAACAGAGACGAACAGGAGAGAATTAATCTTTACAGCATTTCTTATTGCTGTGAATTCTGCTGATTTCATTTATTTTAAAGCAAATTGTAGGTTTTCCCGCTTGACTTCACTCCCTTTATTTGCTTTCTCTTCTTTACTACCTAAAGGCCCTGTCACACATATCTGTATGGCAGAAACATGCCGGCGTATATGAAAAGTCGCTCAAAACACGTCCAACTTTTCCACAGCGGTGTTGTAGCTGACGTATACATAACTAATTATTATACGCATGTCAAACATTGATAGCGTATCACTTACTTATTTAAAACGTATCAGAGCGTCTGGACAACGGAGCTGGAAAAGTGCCATTTGGTTCACGTCATGCTGATGCTGGAGAACGGCTAACATGCTGAACGCTAGCTGTCCTGTAGAAACACGTTTAATAAGTTACTCCGTCGTCAGGCATCATCTTAACATCGGGTAGGAATAGGGTATCCACTCGTTATCAATACATTGGCTGTAGAGTTCACCGTCAGCCGACGTAGCCGATATCTAACGTACCGCTAACGTAGTCACGTAGGTATTCACGTACTGTATTTACGTAGGTAAGTATTCACGTAGGTAAGTATTCACGTACTGTATTTACGTAGGTAAGTATTCACGTAGGTAAGTATTCACGTACTGTATTTACGTAGGTAAGTATTTACGTAGGTAAGTATTCACGTACTGTATTTACGTAGGTAAGTATTCACGTACTGTATTTACGTAGGTAAGTATTTACGTAGGTAAGTATTCACGTACTATATTTACGTAGGTAAGTATTCACGTACTGTATTTACGTAGGTAAGTATTCACGTACTGTATTTACGTAGGTAAGTATTTACGTACTATATTTACGTAGGTAAGTATTTACGTACTATATTTACGTAGGTAAGTATTCACGTACTGTATTCACGTATGTCTAACGTAACGTAACGTCTGCATATCTTATGAAGCACACGTCAAAACATCAGTGTTCAACAACGCACCCCAGCGTAACACCGTCTGCTCTTAACGAATACTACTTATACCTTATATCAACGTACACCAGCGTGTTGCCAATATTTTGTATACGCTATGTATTCGTTGGGCATTCGTCTGATACATTTTGTATTAGTAAGTGATGCGCCATCAATAGGTTAGACATGCGTATCTGTATATGTTCACTTTTCCGATCCGATGAAAAGCTGGACGTATTTGGACTCTGACAGATTGTGGTATGCGCCGGCACACGTTTCTGTCCTACGGATATGTGGGACAGGGTCTTTAGATCACAGCTGGAAATACAATAAGGCACAAGGCACACCATGAGGAAGTCATTCCTCACCGCAGATAATGATCCCAACTGAACCTCATGATGGCTGCACAAGCATGAAACTGTTTCCCTGTTTGGACTGAGCTTCGGCTCTTGGATTTGGGAAATGTCCTTTTTATCCGGCTAAAAAAACAATTTATTAACATTTTACGCTTCTTTTTTTTGCCGAACCTGAAAGATGTTTTCAGGATCAGTTGACTTAATGTACATGAACTGCAGTTTACCATCGCTGACCTCTAACCTATGGTGCAAGTTATTCGACTCCTGGGACAAATGGTCAAACTTTGTACAGTAAAAGTCCTTATATATTCTGAGCTGTTCTCACAGAACTGAACACGATTTCATTTCAAGTTCCTCAAAGGTGTAACGTTTACTGAAAGCCACATAAATAAACTTAACTTAATAGATATAAATACCATAGAAGAATACTTCCAGTGCCGTTTTAAATAAAGATTATATTCTGTGTTACAACAGAGGAAAGCTTCACTTTGCAGCTAAAGTGTCACCCAGAGACAAATCCAATTTACTCCAACAAGTTCTAAAGTGGTTAGTTAATTGATTAATGGATCTCTCAGTGACCAATTATATTATTGACATTAATGAATGACGTTAGCCAAATTCACCATCAGTTAAAAGTAGAATTACCGCCGTGTGGTCGTAGTTTACGTCCATGTTTGTCCAAAATGTCACCACTTTTTAATCCCATTAGACATTTGAATTAAGTTGTCATCATTAGCATGTGAATTCTTGAGTTATGTCCAAAAACATATTTTGTGATCTTGACCTATGAACACCAAATCTATATCACGTTCACGAGTAAAAGCGGAAAGACAAGCGGAGGACATGATGTGTCAGAGGCATGAAAATAAGCTTATAGGTACGGCTTAAGAAATGGCAGGATTAGCTACCACTTTCATATATTTCATATGTTTTTGGTTACACATTACACTAAGTAGAAAGTTTCTAACTAAAAGCTAATCTAAAGCTGCGACGTTGGTTAATTCTCAGAGGGTTTCGCACTATTAGCGAGCATTAATCCATTAATGCAAGGTAAACAAAGGAAATCACAGTCACTCTCTATGTTTGTTATATTCAAACATGTACAACCCGAGTACAACGTTGTTGATCAACTCCTGCAACACGACGGCTTCCCAGCGACTCCATGTCCTGGCGGAGAGGCGGGGGATGCAGGACGCCAGTCAGCCGGCGGGTTCACAATAGAGTGAAAGTGAGCTGGGCTGAAGCGGGCTGAGCTGGGCCAGGTGTCAGAAACAACACGGCACAGTCTCCGCAGCCGTGCCAAAGCACAGCCACCAGGGAGAACTGGCAAAGACTGGCCGGAGGGAGGGATGAACGGATGGAGGGATGAAAGGATGGGTAGATACAAAGGAGGAGAGGGGGCTGGTCAATAAACACCTGAGGGCAGATACGCTGCCAACTGGCAGGGGGACAGAGAGAGACAGAGAAAGAGAGGCTTTACAGGAAACCGAGATTAAAAATGTAGGTGAGGGACAAAGAGGTTCACAAAGGCTTTTCATTTAAAAGAGAGAAAATGTCCTGAATTATTCTTGAAAATAGACAAAAACATGGATGAATGGAAATTGGGAGACGGGTTAGAGGAGAGGATAAAACCAAGAAGGAATGGACATGAGTTCACTAAAGGTCCCCAACCACCGGGCCGCACAGAAAGAATGAATAAAAAAATATTTCATTGATTATCCGTCTGAAAGATGTTTTATTTTGAAAAATCATCCGTCTGTGCGTCTGTGTCTCTTGACACATGTCAAGACCAGAGGTCAAGACGCTCGTCTGTCACGTGATACTTTACTGAAAAGAGAAAAGACCCAATGAGGAGACATTTAAAAGACAATATCAGGAGTCCTACTTAAAATACGTGTTTATCTCTCCAGGTGATTCTCATGAGCCGCTCTGCATAACACACAGGCTCGCACATGAGGCAACGAAGCCTTCGTAACTGCTTCGCCGGCACCCGGCGTTAGAAGACGAGCCCTTGGAGTTCTTTGAAAGAAAGAAACATGAACAAGAAGCACATGAACAATTACTGATGGCCACCACAACAACACATGCGAGTGCACGGAGAGCGTCATACTTAGTGACTAACCGTGTCGCTAAGAGAAGAAACCTTTTACTACTGGTGAAGAATTGATCCCTCTATATTGGACCGGCTTGTTGCAGAGACACAAGCTCAGGGCTCCCACTAATTCAGTGTAATGCTGAGTTTTTCATGCACTTTGTATTTGTTTTTATGTCGTATCGTCATATTTATCCCCCCGTGAAGATATTAAGTCTTACATGAAACATGAAAAAGGTTGGAGACCGCTGCTCTACATACAAATGTAAAAGAAACACCGAAGTAATAGATTCCTGAAAGCTTACATGTAACTTCACACCAGCATTTTGTAGATGCAGACAAAACAAAGTGCGTTGATTGATTTCAAATGATCACTTTCAGAATCCAGGTGTGTTTCTGGTAATGTTGAAATCTAATTATGACTTCAGCTCCTCTGTCTGTTTCTATCAAATGGAAAAGGTAAGAAAAGTTAAGTGTCGCTGAATGCTGTCCCTGAAGTAAACCACGTGCCGGAGTCCATTTACAGCAAAACGATATGAGAATGAATAAAGCATGGAGGGCAGTAACGAAGCCCGTGTGATCCCTGTGAGGTTTATAATGAGTATATTACCAAGGGAAATGGAAAAACAACATTTCATGTAACAATAAATACAGTGGAAACAAATTCCCTGTGTTTTAATCAACAATTGAACAGCACTACAAGTGACCATCGTGCGGCTATTTCCATTACATTCTGCACTGTAGACAGTGATGCCGACACGTAACAAGAAGCACAAGAGACAGCTAGTGTGTGCAGGAGTAATGAGAATACAGCCTGTGTATTGTGTGTGTGTGTGTGTGTGTGTGAGAGAGTGTGTGTGTAAATGGATGCAAAAACACTGGTTAATGTCAAGTGAAAACACGAGAGCAGTATTTGAATCGCAGAGAACTAAAGAAGGGAATACAGACGGTGGCATCAGGCTGTAGTTTGTGCTGTACAACTGTTATTTTGAGGTTTTATAATTGTTATTTTCGCACAGTAATGACCTGCCGTAGATGAAGTGACAGCATGTTGTGAAACCTCCAACAGTTCGGTGTCGTCGTGAAACATACAAAGTAAAAGGCCACATTCACCTGTCAATCAGGAAGAAATCCATCAGAGCACAAGCAACCAATGTCGACACCAACACTCGGCTAAGTGTCCCAGAATGCAATGCAGAGACACGAGTAGTTCTACACTTCTCTCATTCTCCTAAAGTTACTTTTCAATCACTACGACTGCTGCTCTCTCTCCACCCACATGTTTAACCCACAGTGCAAACGCAACACGCTCCTGCCTGCTCTGTGAAGGCTGTCAAAAGGCATTCAAGGAAAATGTGAAGTACAAACAGTCTCGATAGGTATATGAGGCTACGCTAAAAGAGAGAATAATAACCCTCACCCGTGAAATTAAGCCATCACAGGCTGATGGTGTAACGGCGTTTCTGCACGTCCAATTCCCCTTAAATAATGAGCCGGCGTCTGAACTGTTCTGACAAAGACGAAGCTTGTTTTAGAGGGAGGGCGTCTTATTGCAGATCTGCCCCCGAGCTATTTTCTTTCAAATGCTTGCAATGACAAGGCGTCCTGCGTTGTGTAACTGTAGCACATTGGCAGGCTTGTAAGAGGTGAAAAAAGAAAGGTGATAAATGGAGGTTCGCATGCCTTCTAATCAAGAGCGGAAATGCAGACGAGCTGAAAAGGAGGGATGAACAAGCTCGTGTTCTTCCTTGTGCACGTTTCACTCGTGACTCTAAAGTGTTCTTGAACTGGAACATCGGGGAAGACGCTTCCCAGTGAAAGATCAGCATTGTATTTGGTCTGCCAGCGTGATGGCAAGCACCAGTGACCGCGTTCATCTTGCCAATAAAGCTCGGTGAATTTGAATGTGACGAGCGTGGGTTGAGATTGGCTCGGGAGGCGGGAGATGGTGCCCAGTGTGCTCGGGCACTGCCAGCTGTGCCAGCCTCTGAGTCCCACTACGGTTGAGCGAGCCAGCTTTATGGAGGGGGCCTGCGCGCGCGTGTGTGTGTGTGTGTGTGTGTGTGATAACCCACTGCTCTACTCACTCTAATTGCTCTCAACAAAAACCTCAGCCATCTCTCTTAGCTCCTATTTTATTTCTGTTCCTGGCACCTCTCTGTCTCTCTCTCTGTGTCTCTCTCGCTCTCTGTCGCTCTCTCTCTCTCTCTGTGTCTCTCTCGCTCTCTCTCTCTCTGTCGCTCTCTCTCTCTCTGTCGCTCTCTCTCTCTCTCTCTCTCTCTCTGTGTCTCTCTCGCTCTCTGTCGCTCTCGCTCTCTCTCTCTCTGTCTCTCTCTCTGTGTCTCTCTCGCTCTCTGTCGCTCTCTCTCTCTCTCTCTGTCTCTCTCTCTGTGTCTCTCTCGCTCTCTCTCGCTCTCTCTCTCTCTCTCTGTCGCTCTCTCTCTCTCTCTCTGTCGCTCTCTCTCTCGCGCTCTCTGTCGCTCTCTCTCTCTCGCTCTCTGTCGCTCTCGCTCTCTCTCTCTCTGTCGCTCTCGCTCTCTCTCGCTCTGTCGCTCTCTCTCTCGCTCTCTCTCTCTCGCTCTCTGTCGCGCTCTCTGTCGCTCTCTCTCTCTCTCGCTCTCTCTGTCGCTCTCTGTCGCTCTCTGTCGCTCTCTCGCTCTCTGTCGCTCTCTCTCTCGCTCTCTGTCGCTCTCTCTCTCTGTCGCTCTCTCTCTCTGTCGCTCTCTCTCTCTGTCTCTCTCTCTCTTTCACGATAAGAGTTGCTGGTTTGAATCCTTCGCGTTAGAGACAGAGTTAACCACGTCGGAGCAAAGCACGTGACCTCCGACAGCAGTGAACGTGTGCCACAGAGAGAACGTCTGACTGTTACGCTTCCTATGACGATGGTTGTTCATATATTAGTGATCCATAAATAAAAGCATATTCCATGGTTGATCAAGTTGACCTGGATAAAATTAAATTCTCTACATAGTGTGTGTATTCTCACTCGTTTTCTATTTCCTGCATAATAAACACACAGTCAGTGTGCGTAACTTTATATATTATATGTTTCAACTCGTTCTCGTTCTAACTTCTATTTTATGACATTTTATAGACCAAACCATTAATCAAGAAAAAAAAAATAGATATCTTGATAATGAAAATAATCCTTATCTGCAGCTTTACACTGAAACGTTCACTCGATGCTGAGCAGTAAACAAGATACTTTAATATTCACATCAATCAAAGCGCCGGAATCAAACTCTGTACATGCCATGGAGGGATTGGGGACATATTGTATGCACAATACCCTCATTTATTTTTTACAAGAGTCAGAGGGTGTGTACATATCACACACACACACACACACACACACACACACACACACACACAGCTTTCTAATTGTCCTGCTCTCCCCTCTGTGAACAGTTTTAGGTAAATAGTTGTAGCCAATGACGCACTAATCACCCACTGATTGGGGTTGCATGCACAGAGCTGTTCAATGAAAGCAGCCATTGCTGCTTCCTCTCTTTCAACCCGTCACCTCCTCCTCTCTTTCCTCTTTCTCTCCATGCAATCAGCCGTCTTCTGTCTCTGTTCTGCTGCCTCATTTTTCCACTTCCACAGTATCTCTCTCTGTGTCCTCTTGCTCTGTTTTCCCTCATTGCACTTGGCCCTGCTCTCTTGCTCTCCCTCTCTGCCCTCCTTCTCATTCTCTCTCATTTCTTTCTCCTTGCTCCATCTCTCTGCTCTGCTTCTCTCTCAGAATCTCCCCCCCCCCCCCCCACCCTCCCTCTCTTTTCTTTTCTTACTCAGTCTTGTTTTCCTCTCTCCGCCCTCTCTCTCTCCATCCTCTGGGCCGCGAGCCAGCTCCTCTTCCCTGGCACCGAGCCAACTCCTCTCCTCCTCTTCGCCTCCTCCTCCTCCTCCTCCTCCCTCCCTCCCTCCCTCCCTCCCTCCCTCTATCCCCCTTGCCTCTGATTGATGGCCCCTCTATTCTGGAAGGAGAGGAAGAGAAACAGAGAAACAGAGAGAGAGGGAGTGCGAGAGGAAAGGGGAGCAGCAAAACACACACGAACACAGAAACACACACACTCTCACACATAAGAAAAAACACTAAGAGGCACACACAAGCACTCTCAGAATTGCACACAAAAATACAACTACACACACACACACACACAAAAGCAACAAGGGCACAGAGAAAACCAATCCAAACAGAGCAGAGGAGAGCACACATGCAGACACACAGAGAGCTGTGTTCAGAGCAAGGAGAGCCTCCCAGCATGAGCCCAACAAGCACACACACACACACACACACACACACACACACACACACACACACACACAAAGACTCAGATTCAACCTTCAGTGCAGTAACAATACAAGATAGGCAGCGGACCAGGCAGCAGAAACATTTAGAATAAAAAATACAGACAGCTCACTTCGACCCCTCCAACACACACACACACACACACACAGGTGGATATCCATCACAGTTACCAACATGTGTACACACCTCTGCAATATACAAATACTGTACACATAAATAAAATCCCCCTCTCCCTCTCTCTCTCTCTCTCCCTCTCCCTCCCCCCCTTCTCCTTCTCACATACACTAAGCTATTAGTCATATTCACACTGTGCCAGCTCCCCAGCTTGCATTGACAGACTGCATACGGCTTCAAACTCATGTCGTCCGCAATGCAATTAGACACAAAGTAGAAAGAGCAGCAAAGCTGGCTGTACAGTATATTCATGCATGTCACACACACACACACACACACTAACACACACATAGTGGCAGTCGACATGATAATTACTCCTAAAACCAATAATTGACTGGTCTTAGTAGCCTACTTGTACAGTGATGCTAAATGCTAGCATCAGCATGCAAACATGCTCACGGAGATGATGGAAGAGGAACAGCCCAGAGAGCAGCACATGTATTAGCGGACATCGTGTTCCCACATTGCGTGGACATTTTGTGCCAATCCATCTGGTAGATGTTGGGATATTAATTTTGGCATACAGATAGCACTAGAGGAAAAGTCAGGGGGGAACCATAGCTGGTGGGCTTCATCCTCTGGGAACTATGGATGTCGACAACACAACGCATATAGTTGCTGAGATATTTCAGTTTGGACCAAAATGGCCGACCGGCTCGGCTAAAGAGATTCTATCTAACCGTGTATTATAAATGACATTTCCAACTGTATATTAAATGTCCTAAAATAAAAAGAAGATCTACTTGAACATACGCTCCTCATGAATTTATGCATGATTTTCTTTTTAATACAGAATTTCACACGAGATGTGATGTGCAGCCACATGCTGTGCAGCTGCTGCCTCAGAGTACAAGCACCTTATTTGTCCCCATTCAAACACTGGTCACAGAACATGGAGGCGCTATCACATACATGTACACACAAACACACACACACACACACAGATACGCCAATACAGTCTGTGCAGCTACTCAGAGCTCCTCTGCCACAGTGACAAAGCCATTACGCTAAAAGGCTAGCACCCTGGGAATTTAATCACTCGTTTTCTCTCTCATCACATCTTGCTCTCTTTCTTTCTCACTGTTTCTCCTTCTCTCAACTTATTTTCTATCATTCCTAAAGGGTTATATCACACTATTCCCGCTCTCTCTATGCCTCATTATTCACAAATGAGCTCTGTTACACATGTATGCACAGGCCTACACACACGGTGTGAGAGGGAATGAGAGGGAGAGACATCAAAGCTGCACACACACACACACACACACACACACACACACACACACACACACACACACACACACACACACACACACACACACACACACACACACACACACACACACACAGAGCACAGATGCTACAACATGTGCAAAGAGGGACTCATACACCAATGATCAGAGAGTGTAAACTAAACACATACTATATGCACACACATACAAAGTCATTTGACCTCCCCAAAGCCTGTCCTAGTTGACCCACATATGCAGTTCTGTCCTAATCCAGCCCTTTAAATAAAACCAGTTTCATAAAAAGGAACTCAAAGCACAACTGTGGGATTATCGACTGACTGGGTGGTGGGAATGGAAGAGAGAGAAAAGATGAGACAGAGGGGATGGAAAGAGTGAGATTGAGGAAGAAAAAGGGGAAAGAAAGAGAAGCCCAATCCTATTATGAACCAAAGCGGTGAGTTGAAAATGAAGGCATCTCTCGCTTGCACTCGTTGCCTCACTCTTCTTCTTCTCCTTCTTCTTCCCTCTCTCCTCCCTCCCAAATGAAATGAGGATTCAGGTCACAACTTCAGCCAAACATACCACCGCCTGCACGCTCACATGTGCACAAACACATGCATAAAAAGGCTAGACAGCTCGGGCTAATTAGCCGGAAGGATAAGCACACACACACACACACACACACACACACACACTTTTCTTTCTACAACACAAACGGATAAACATTCTCTCATGTGATCTTCCTCTCCCGCTTGTACTCGGGTGTAATCTCCCTCGGTCACTGTTGTATTCAGTTTACTTCTTCACGTTGTTTCTCTGTTTCTCTCTCCAGCTCGATTCACAGATGTTCTTTTAATTGTACGACTGCTGAGAATGCCAACATTGTTTGCTATATAACATATCACATAAAAGAGAGTGAAAGACTGGGTTCTTCGCTCTCCTCTGTTACACAAAAGCACGCACGCACTCCCACACCCTCAGCCTCGTATGTGCGCTGGTGAAATGAAAGGAGGGAGCAGGAAGGAAGGACAGCCAGCTGCTTCATCTGTCCT
Organism: Cottoperca gobio; assembly: GCF_900634415.1. Lineage (NCBI taxonomy): Eukaryota > Metazoa > Chordata > Actinopteri > Perciformes > Bovichtidae > Cottoperca > Cottoperca gobio. The sequence goes on from NC_041358.1 coordinate 25,506,262, forward strand.
CAGGAGTCCACAGGGGGAAACAGTCTGGCTGCCGAGCATCCTGACTATCAAACACAGCTTCCTATAATATCCTGCCTGGTCTGTGAACCACTCTCTATCTCGCATTCTGACACAGTATGAAAAGTCTATATATATGCAAACACGGGTTCTTATAATATCCTGTCTATAATGTGTGAACCTGCATTCATCAGTCCGCTGTAGTAAAGAGAAGGAGAAGCGTTTGCTGAAGTGTGAGCACAACTTCTATGATATCCTAATTAGTATTAATCTCAGTGACTCATGGCGGAGGTCAGGACACGACTGCTGGTGTAAGTACGAAGCATGGCTACCAAGCACTCGGAAATGCAAATGGTGAATGAGCCAACTTTTCTCGTGGACGTCCGATCAGAGTTGATGGTAAATGAGTGCGTGTTATATTGAGAAAGCTGCAAAATCGGCAGTTCTTCCTGCATCGAGCGTCATCTTTTGACGTGCGAGGAAGAACTACGGGTTCTCTTCAGCCTGGATCTTTTGTTTTCTGAGGCCTCACAAACAAAATCTTCCTTGTTCTGTTCGCTTGGATCGCAAACTAGTTATGTTTCCAACAACGCAAATGGCATCCAGGTGCAGTATGCTGAGATTTTCCAACTCTTTCTGGCCGATTGCCGATGCTGATACCGACATAGCCACATATTTGTTCCACCTAATTGCAGATAACATCAAGTCTCTCCTGTAATGGAATGAACATATTTTGATTATGCCTTCTGTTGCTGTGATGGCCCACTGGCAGATGCAGACATAAACTACAACGCTTTTCAAAAAGTGGCAAAACAGGAAAACATGGCGTATTTATTCGTATGCAACATATCAGCCTTGCACATTTCCAATATCATCGTGCTTCTCCAGCGCAGACGAGGTCATGGACGTGGATGTTCAGCTGTATCTATTCGGCCCAAGGTAAATGCGGCGGAGAGAGGCCGAGGCTACAGATGCAGCATATTTCCTGCAATGCATTCTGGTACATGCAGGCCGTGACGGCACAACTCTGCGTGCAGGAGAACTCAGCTTTGACTATATTTACCATCAACACTGATTGAACATCCACATAAAAGGTTGGAGTTTCTCCCTGCGCTACGTTGGTGCTCTGGTCATTTTTAGCTGTTATTATCCTAAAAGGCTTAACTTTAGTATCCAGCTGGAGGTTAACCATCAGCTCAAGGACAAACTGACACCTTTCAGTCATTGAATTCCAAATGCTTTTAAAAAACACACTTTGGTCTCATCCTGTTTGTTTATTGTTTTATAAATATGTGTCTTAGCCAACTAGAAAGTTATCATCGTACAGCATGAACTATTTCAAAAAGATTCCATTGTGACCTAGCTTTTAACTACACAGGCCGCCTCCAGGTTCTTGCCGTGTAATCTCTAATTATGCACCCTCCCTGCCCGATAGCCGAGTAACACGCTACTAAAATGCAAAAAGCAAATGCAAAAAGCCCAGCATCCAAGCAGCTTCTTCACATTAATCATTTCTCTTGGTCTTAATTGGTGTCACAGCTCAGAGTGCAACCTTATGTAAGAAGCACGACCTGTTTGCAGGATTCAAACCATCTACAGTGTTTCAATCAGCTGATACTTTGGATATCGATTCCTAAATAAACCGGAGGGACATGTTTACGCATCTAAAAGCGGTAATGATTGCACATACTCGTAATGAATTAACAACACCGACTCAGATAAGATTGTGCAGCGACTGTAATGATACAACATTAGCTAAAGCCATGTGTTCTTCATGCACTGCTTGTTCCCTTTACAGGTAACATAAGACATTAAGAAGCGGTGTGTGGCGTATCCACGGCAGCAGCGTGAGGAAGAACCCTCACAGTCTTCTCACAACCTTTTTGTGATGCACCGTCACATCCCAACCCAGTCGTTCAGAAACACTCACAGAGGCTGTTATTGAAATGCTGCCAAGGTAGTTTCAGTTTGCAGGTAAAACAGCGTGCATGATACCTGTACATACAAACTGCAGGCGTACGGTGCACGAGTGTCACTATGAAAGATGCGGCCGTTCTCACACACCGTTTCGTCGATGTACTTACAAACAAGTAATGTTATTCGTGTCAGAATCTAAAAACCCAGACTTGAGTCAAGCGTGTGTGTCCAAGTTCATCTTCAGTCCAATCAGATCTGTGTAGGGTTCAAATGCCGCCAGATCTGCGCCAATACGTCTAATAACAGAGCGGATCGAGGTGCAACACAAGCATCACAGGATACAGATGTGTGTATTTGGTCCTCAGGTCCCTTCCCCACCCCCTCACGATTGCTTTTATACTCGTTAAGTTCTGGTAAGTTTGCATTATTTATGACCCGTGAAGACTTTTACCTGAAATGCACCAACAAAAGGTAGGAGTTTAGCTGCTGTTTAGTGCAGCTGCCAGCACTGAGCTGCGTGTGCTCTGTGCTTTGCTTAATGGTCCTTTGAAGTTAGCTCGTCATGGAAGGAAAGGCATATCTCATTCACTTCCATATTTTTAATATATTTTCCCAAGCTGCTCTCACAAGCCTTTGGGCTGCCTCCGCCTCTTGCTGGACTCAAATCTAACAAAGCCTCTATTCTTCTTCACCTCCCGCCATCATCCTGTTATCCTGCTGCTAGAATCAGCTGTCAATACAAAACCTGCTTCTACTCCCGTTCACTACACACCTTACAACAGCACACGCAAGCGCATCATCATATCTATAAGCTGCCCTGGGCCAACTACTGCGAGCCTACAGTATATGACTGAATTACAAAGTCACTGAATATACATGTTGTGCGGCTGCACATAGCGGGGGATACAGGCAATGACTATCCCGGCCCCAGAAGTGCTATAGCAATGAATATAGAACAAGCACAGAGAGCAGCGTAAAGTCCTTATAGCCTCCCTCGCTCCTCGGGGGGGTGCAGCCAGTATATGTATATGTATATATATATATACATATATGTATGTATGTATGTATATATGTGTGATACAATAATGGAAGTGAAACCAGTGAGATAATGTAGTGGTGTGTGCGTGCATGTGCATGTTTTCCAATGTATCAGCTTAAGAGGAGGATGGGGGGGGGGGGGGGGGGAGAGATGTTATCTTTCAGATACGATCAACTGAGAAAGAGGAGGGCAGAGAGAGGAAGAGAAGAAGCGGGTGAAATGGAAAAGAGACGAGGGAGATCAAGATAGTGGAAGAGAGCTGAGGGAAGGGGGTGAAGACTGATAGGGAGTGTGAAATCTAAAGAGAGAGAGGGGGCGGGGGGGGGGGAGAGGCTAAGAGGAAGGCTAGGAAGGCACGGGATGACTGTTACAGCTCAATTAATGCGGGGACATGAGATGGCCCTGCCACTGATAATGACAGAGCGTGCAATAGAGAAGGAGACAGAGAGGGGAGAGAGGCAATAGCAGTGATCTCGACAGGATGTTAGGAGGAAGCTGGAGGGGGGAGGAGGAGGAGGAGGAGGAGGAGGAGGAGGAGGAGGAGGAGAGGAAATAAGAGCAGATACTGTTAAATCTATTCATGATTCATTATTTCTCACTGCGGCTCAAAGCTCCCCTCCCTCCCTTGATGTCTCTCTCCATCTACTTCTCTCTCCGCCTGCCCTCCGCCTTTCTTTCCTTCTCCCTCCATTGCTTTCTTTTTCTTGGCTCCAATTTTCCTCTCCATCTCTTTCTTCCCCCCCCCCCCTCATCTGTTCTCTGAGGTCTTTATCCGTCTCTTCCAAGGCTCCATCCTTCCTGTTTACCCTCTCCTCTTTCATCCGTTCAATTAATCTCTATCCCCTCTTTTCCTCTCATCCTTGCTCTCACACTTTTCTCCAACATTAGCTCCCCCCCTCCCATCTCTCACTTCTGTTTTCGCAGCTCCCTTCTACTCTCTCAACTGCCTTTTTTTCTTCCTCCTCCTCCTCCTCCTCCTCCTCCTCCGTGCTCTTTTCCTTGCAGTATCTTCAAAGTCCTCATTTTCCTTAATTATCTTACACTTTTCAAACTATCCCACTCACTCCATCCTCTCTCCTTTTGTAACACCCGCTATTCTCCAACCTCTCCTTTTGTGCGTTATCCTCGTCCACTCCTCTCGCTATCTCTCTTTTCTATCACCGTCTCTGTTTGATGTCCTTTTTTTTATAACAGTTCCTTCATTTTATATTCTATCACAATCTCTTCCAACCGTCTTCTTTCTTTTCTATTTCTGTCAATTTCCGCTTCTCTGTTTCCTTTTCTATCTGGCATACTGTAAGTTCTCTCTCACTATCGCTCCCCCCCCCCCTCTCCCTTTAAACCTTTTTACTCTCTTCTTTCTCACTTTTTAACCACATATGCTCTTTTTCTCCTCGTTGCTTAAACATGTACTTTTGTTCCACCTTTCCCCCGCTCTCATAGTCCTCCTTGTTCTCTGGTTCCTGACACCGAGCCTCTCCCTCTTCATTTATGCCTGACTTCCCATTCTCCACACTCTCCCCTCCTTGGCCTCCCTCTCACATCGCCCCAACCTCTTCCTCTTCCTCCTCCTCCTCTTCCTCTTCCTCCTCCTCCTCCTCCTCAGAGGTGCAGCCAGTACATTTCTTCTTCATGGTGTCAAGAGCTGACAGTCCAGCTCTGCATGGCTTTGTTGCCATCTCTCTTGTATTTCTTTACGTACGTCTACACAGTCACTTTTGTACAATTTAGTGCAGGGGTGTCAAACATGTGGCCCGGGGGCCCAAAACCGGCCCGCCAGAGGGTCCAGTCCGGCCCGCGGGATGACTTTGCAAAGTGTAAAAACTAGTTGTTTTGATCATAAAGTAAAATACTGTTCCAGATACCTGGGACTAAATGTTTTGTGCCTTATAAACTAATAATATTGTTGAAATTGCTCCTTTTATTCTTAAGAAATGTCAGGTTGTTCATAATGTTTAGTAAAAAGATTAAGTTTGAACATTTTCAGAATGTATTTGTACTTTCTTGCACTAAAACGAAGGAAAGCATTTGGAGTTGTTGTTATTTATATGTTATTATGCTGTGATGTTACTGGTCCGGCCCACCTGAGATCAGATCGTGCTGCATGTGGCCCCTGAACTACAATGAGTCTGACCCCCCTGACTTAGTGTCTTAAATGTCCCTGTTGTGGAACATTACAGAGACATTTAATGTTACAAAAATCACAAGAAAACTTCAAGGCCTTCTCTTTTTCTTGAAGACTTCAAATGTACCTGTATTGTAATGACACGTGTCCAAAGAGCACCGCACACACACTTCTTTAGAGCGCAGGAAACTACAGGTGAGGCTAAATACAGGAAGTATTAATCCTGAGTGAATGCGTGCCGTAGTTCAACGTCTCAGTATGTTCTTGTAAAACGATGCTTTCAAAGTAGTTCTAAAGAACTCCTTTATCCTCCAGTCTCTCTTTCATGACGTCGGCCTGTGTTCCTTCTTATCATTGCTCTGTCAATAGTTCTGTCTGCTGTGCGCTTTAAGAACCAATGTATCCATCAGTCACTGGTATTGTGTGCATGTATGAATCCCGCTGATGTTTCCTGCTTCTCCTCTCAGAGGAAACATGCAACATGAAGGTAATGCTGACAGAGACCTGCTTATCTTGTTCTTCTTTAAATACCATATTACTTTACATCAAGGCGCGACAAGCTATGTGACATAATCTTTTCCCGATATAACGGTTAGTATTCATCTTCAATCACGCAGTAGAAGTATAGCAGACAAGCAGATGTTACCTGCTCTCCTATTCTCTCACTTACCTACAGATGCCGCCTCGTTTATTACAATCATTATTGTTTGCTAATACTTGACAGCAACAGCCCATCCTTCTCTCATAATCCCAGAGAACTGACATGAAACTGGGATCCAAGCACATTTGTACAGTAGCAATGGATTCCTAACAAGGTTATGGGTACAGCGTCGTGTTTGGTGCAGTCTGGTCTGCAGCTGTTTCAACAAAAGTGTTTGGACGTCGTCATAGATTAAATATCGAGGTAGAAATGCATCTTTCAAACTAAAGCAGACACGGCTGCAAAATGTAACTATGAGATGGGACAGAGAGGAAACTGCTCTGTGCTGTACGTGTGTGAATAAAGTATTGTTTAGTCAGACCCAAAGAAATCCAGTTTAATACCATTTGTGAATGAAAGGTCGAACGAAAGGTCGTCTCGCCTCATCCCGAACTTCCATCTGCAGTAAGTATGTACACTGCACCACAAGTATTTGGACAGAACCCCATTGTTTGATGTCTTTGTGCTGTAATTACCTTGATGGTGAAATGACACAATGATTATGAGGTTAAAGTGCGGAGGCTTTCATTTGAGGGCGTTTTAAAGAGAACGCTTCAAACAATGAGCTGCTTTCTAAGTGCATGCTGGGAGTTCATTGTAAAATGTGGAAGAAAAAAAAAAGATTCCCCTCATGTCTTCCATGACTGAGTCCACCGCAGAGTTAGCGTGACAGTTATAGATTAAGAGAGCGAGAGACGCAGGCAGTCACCTAAAGGAAGACACGCCATTCAACTGGATAATGACTCCGTCTATCTGCATGGATCCGTCAACACAGCAGATCTCATGTCTGCCGTCCATCCGTCGGACGTTTCTGTCCGTCTTTCTGGACGTTTATCCGCTCGTCTCCCTTTCCTGCAGTGTGACCCAGACAGCAAATTAGCAGCAAGTGTGCGAACTGACAAGCAGTCACCGACTCCTGAGAGCGCACGCTCATCCTCACACACATATGTTCTCCAGCGAGGATAAATGGAAATGATACACAATCTACTCTGACCTTCTTGTATCGCTTTGTACCTGGTATTTGGTCTTTGCACACCAGTCCTCCTCACTATCTCATGCTGTACATCAGGGCTTTCTCCTCAGACGAAGGTGCCCGTCCTCCCGCCTTAGTTTCCTTACTTAATTTCACTCAACTCCTGGATGCTTATGGGATCATAATTATGTTATTTTATCCCACAGAGCAGCGGTCCACAGCCTTTTTGCACCACGGACTGGTTTCATGCAAGACGGGTGTCAGGCATAACACACGATAAAGTGCAAAACATATAATTGAATTATTACATTTATAATGTAAATGTAATTATTCCAATTAATATTATGCACTTACATTAATTAATTAATTTTGATTATTTATTATTTTATTTATTATTTTATGTATTATTTTATTTATTGTTTTATGTATTATTTTATGTATTATTTTATTTATTGTTTTATGTATTATTTTATTTATTGTTTTATGTATTATTTTATGTATTATTTTATTTATTATTTTATGTATTATTTTATTTATTGTTTTATGTATTATTTTATGTATTATTTTATGTATTATTATTATTATTATTATTATTATTATTATTATTATTATTATTATTATTATTATTTATTTTTATAAAATACCCTGCAGACTAAATATTACCAACACATGCAAAAAAAACGTTTTATTCTTTCTGTGCGGCCCGGTATTGGTCCACGACCCGGTGGTTGGGGACCCCCCGCCATAGACACTCAACAATTGAGCCGAGATAGCCTAATATTGCCGTTTGACATAACTTCTGACTACACCACATACATAAAAACAAAAGTTTGACGCGTCAGTTTCTTGGAAAGTGGGAAATATTCCCGTCTCTGATGTCTCTCCAACCACATCACACAGATCTAGACTATTCTATGTGATCTCACATCAGACATCGCTTGTGTTGCTTTATAATAACCGAGCAGGGGGCTGTCCAGCGATATCATAATCGTGCAGGAAACGCACTCTGCTGGCACGGAGAGATAAACAGTGTTGTGCAGTGAAAAACTAATAAAGGCAGCCATGCATAGCTAAGAGTTGAAGCCACTTGTTGCTCTTGCTGACTCATTATTAGACAAACAAATAAAAGAGTGAAAGTCCTTCCTTTGCACGGTGACTGCTGCTACACTAAACACAATACTTAGTGTGTACTTTCAGTAAAAAGGACAGTTGTTTTTGTACCACGGTACATTTTGAAGCTATACTTTGTATTAGAAAGGTGTTTTCTAATCATTCGTCCACTTTTTCTCACATATATGGAGGTCGTTTAGTCTGAACACCAAATATAAACGAGGACAGGACCACAAAAAATATAGTAAAAACCCTCCCACACGAAATGACACACTGTGTGTGTGTGGGTAAAATAACAATCACCTCATACCGCCTCCTCAAACATCACAACTTCTACACACACACACACACACACACACACACACGCAGTACAGTCTTTGTTACCTGTTTGTGCATCTCGATGTTGAGACCGTAGGACATCTCGTAGTACTGTGGAGACAAACAGATGACGCAGCTTCGTTAGCATCTTATACACATTCAGTCCTGTCGAACATCTGTTGCTTAGTGTAGCTGCACATGCTGCTGTTTGTCCACGTGGATTTAATGGAAGTAAGAAAAGAGAGTGAAAGGATGAGAGTGTGTGTGTGTGTGTGTGTGTGTGTGTGTGTGTAGTAAGAAAACTTTTGTGTGTGTCTGTGTGTAGATAAAGAGGTATTTATGTCTCTGTGTGAGTTATGTGCGATCAATGTCTCAGCAGGTTTTTGTTTATGTATGGCTGCCAAATGAGCGTGTGTGTGTGTGTGTGTGTGTGTGTGTGTGTGAGTGTATGTGTGTGTCTGTGCATCTGTGTTTCTCTGTGTGTGTGTGTGTGTGTGTGTGTCTGTGTTTCTCTGTGTGTCTGTCTGTATCTCTGTGTGTGTGTGTGTGTGTGTGTGTGCGTGTGTGTGTATGCGTGTCTGTGTTTCTCTATGTGTCTGTCTGTATCTGTGTGCGTGTGCGTGTGTCCGTGTGTGTGTGATTGTCTGTGTGTGTGTGTGTGTGTGTGTGTGTGTCTGTGCATCTGTGTTTCTCTGTGTGTCTGTCTGTATCTGTGTGTGTGTCTGTGTGCGTGTGTGTGCGCGTCTGTGTGTGTCTGTGTGCGTGTGTGTGCGCGTCTGTGCGTCTGTGTGTGTCCGTGTGTGTGTGTCCGTGTGCGTCTGTGTGTGTCCGTGTGCGTCCGTGTGCGTCTGTGTGCGTCCGTGTGTGTCTGTGTGCGTCTGTGTGCGTCTGTGCGCGTCTGTGTGTGTCTGTGTGCGTGTGTGTGCGCGTCTGTGTGTGTCTGTGCGTCTGTGTGTGTCCGTGTGCGTCCGTGTGCGTCTGTGCGCGTCTGTGTGTGTCTGTGTGCGTGTGTGTGCGCGTCTGTGTGTGTCTGTGCGTCTGTGTGTGTCCGTGTGTGTGTGTCCGTGTGCGTCCGTGTGCGTCTGTGTGCGTCCGTGTGTGTCCGTGTGCGTCTGCAGAATAGTTCCTGCCTGTGTTAATGTGTTTATGTGCCGATGAAGACCTTCATAAGGTGCCCATCAGAATAATGAGCCTCTGCTTGCTAAGACGACTGTGCATCTGAATGTGTGTGGTTGATAAGTGTGTGTCTGTGTGTCTGTGCATGTGGCTGATAAGTGTGTGTTAGCACAGCCCCTCTGACTCACACTGTGCTCCCTCACCCAGGTGTAAAAGCACAGATCGGTCACATTCCTGAAAGGTTCATATTTATTCAAGTCGACTGCACGAGACGGGATCTCTATAAAATATCATATTAATAATACGATACCCCCCCCAACAAGGTCAAAGTTCACTGTTTCAGCCTCTTCGTCGGCAACGCAAAAGTCCACACAGCAGCACCTGGAGAAGCTCGGACTGGTATCGGACACCATCATTTAAATATGTATACATTTAGTTATCAGTCATTACAAGAGTGACTCAACACCCTGTGAAGAATCAACGCAGGCCATTAATTACTGCTTTCTCTCCGCCAACCAATCAAGTTGCAGTTTACGCCCATGTTTGTCCTCATGTCATAATTATTATATGAACTCTTGAGTTTTGCCGGGGTCACGTTCACCTCTCAAATTCTACTCAGTTCCTCTTTGAGTGCGAGTGGACGTTTGTGCCGCATTTGAAGAACTTCCGTGCACTTCCCCACCCACACACACACCCACACACACACACACACACACACACACACCTATCTGAATGTCTGTGTGTGTTTCTTGTGTATCTTTGTTGGAATATTTGACACCAACACATCAAACACACCTGTGTGCGTTCGCTAAATATCTTGTTGTGCTACCACCTCTGCACGTACGTGTGTGTGTGTGTGTGTGTGTGTGTGCTTGTTAAATGTGTTGTTCTCTCTCCTCCGTGTGTGTTTCCGTGTGTGTGTACATCAGTAATGTGCTGTAATGGTGTTGGTGGCGAGCGGCATTCAGACAGCGAGGATCCGTCATAGTGACAAAGGCAGCCTCTGCCGCCGGATGAGCAACGCTCTGACTGATGAGAGTGAGACACTACTCTCTCTCTCTCTCTCCCTCTCTGTATTCTCCTGCTCATTTTCCCTCCATCGCTCTCTTCTCCCTCTCCATTTATTCCTCACCTCATTCAGTCCCTTCCCCTCACTCCTATCTCTATCTTTCAGAGGCTGTCAGTCCCTCTTTTCCATCACCGCTCCTTCCCTCTCTAGTTGTTCCCCTCCTTCTTTCTCTCGCTGTCAGATGTTCTTTCTCTCTCCATTTCCTGTCTCATCTTACTCACTTGCTATCTTTGTCTCTATCCATCCATCTAAATTCAAATGTGCTTTATTGGCATGAACATAATTGAGTGCAGGACTGATCGCACAGTACAGGGTTAACACTATAAGTGTAATAATTACTTGATACACATGCGTTACTGCAAAGGAAACTATACGGAAAGACTCATCTCTAAAATCTAAATTGCTTCACAATCGAATGTCATGCAGTGCTGAGAAGTAAAAGATATAGAAAGGGGAGGCAGATTTTTTGAAGGACTTCAATACAGTTTCATGTGTTGTTCCCCTGAGGCTCTGACATGCTCTGACACACTCTGTTGTTTCAGTGGCAATGCCAGTTCCCCCCCCCTTGTTACCCATCAGGAGGGCGTAGCATGAGCGCGCTGGAGGCACATATGAGACGTGTTGCCCCGGCTAGCTTTGCATTTTGCTTTAAAAATATTGCAGTGGGAGCGCCTTGCTGGCCGAATGGTTAGAGCGCATGACACGGGAACGCAGCATCCCCAGTTTGATTCCAGCCCTGGGACCTTTGCTGCACGTCTCTCCTTGTTTCCAGTCCGTCGCTGCACTCTTCAGCCAAGAAACACTGTGTATAAATATCGTACAGCAAGCGCCGGCGAGTTTCACAACTGCCTTCTTCTCGCTAATGTTCAGACTCACTGTGAACATGAAGAAGTAGCAGAGCTGACGTAGTCGTAGTCTCTCTCTCTCTCTAGAGTTAACCTGTGATATAATATATATAATATATAATAACCTGTGATATAATATATATATATATATATATATATATATATATATATATATATATATATATATATATATATATATATATATAATAACCTGTGATATAATATATATAATATATAATAACCTGTGATATAATATATATATATATATATATATATATATATATATATATATAATAACCTGTGATATAATATATATAATATATAATAACCTGTGATATAATATAATATATATATAATAACCTGTGATATAATATATATAATAACCTGTGATATAATATATATAATAACCTGTGATATAATATATATATATAAAATATACTAACCTGTGATATAATATATATAATATATAATAACCTGTGATATATATATAATATATAATAACCTGTGATATAATATAATATATATATATAATAACCTGTGATATAATATAATATATATATATATATAATAACCTGTGATATAATAATATATATATATATATAATAACCTGTGATATAATATAATATATATATAATAACCTGTGATATAATATATAATAACCTGTGATATAATATATATAATATATAATAACCTGTGATATAATATATATATATATATATATATATATATATATATATATATATATATATAATAACCTGTGATATAATATATATAATATATAATAACCTGTGATATAATATATATAATATATAATAACCTGTGATATGATATAATATATATATATATATATATATATATAATAACCTGTGATATAATATATATAATATATAATAACCTGTGATATAATATATATAATATATAATAACCTGTGATATAATATAATATATATATATAATAACCTGTGATATAATATATATATAATATATAATCTGTGATAACTGTGACCCTGCACAGCACCTCTAGTGGCTGTGTGAAGTATTGCACTTGTTTGTCAGGAGCAATGGCAGACGTGTAGAGTGACACTGTCGCAAAACGTCTCTTAAATTGAGTCTCGTCACACGGCTTGAGTTTGAGGTGGAGAAGCGGGGGGGGGGGGGGACTCTCAGACTCAAACTCAAAGACTGTGCACATAAAATAAAACATTTTGCTTCCCACATATGAAATCAGGAATAGAAAGCCCACATTATTCTTTACACATTAATATGATTAGTTATTGTGTGTGTGTGTGTAGCTGTGTGTGTGTATACAGTAGGTGTGTGTATGTATACACCGTGTAACACAATCCTAACGTGCTCTCTCTCCGTCTTTCTTGCCAACGACCCTTTTCTTTCTTCCCCTCTCCCCGTCACTCCCTCTCTCTTTTATCTCCTTGTTCTTATCTGTTGGATCATTTTTCGTCCGTCCTTTACACTCTGTCTCTTTTCAACTCTCATTCGTTCTCTCTTAGCCATTTCTATCAATCATCTTTCTTTTTCATGTTCTCTATTTCACGCTCTCTCTCTCTCTCTCTCTTTCTCTTGCCAGTCTCTACTTGGCATGCTCGCTTTGTATATTTGTCTCTCTTGTCCTTGTCGAGTGCTATATCTATATTTCCACCTTTCTCTCCCCTCGTGGAGCTCACCTCCGCTGTGTATTTTACTTTCCATTTTCTTTCGCGCACAAAAAGAAAAATGTGTTTGCACGCACACGAGATGCATTAACATCTCTTCTCTGTGCGTACTTCACACGAGTACGCACACACCTGACAACACTGATACGCACGCACAAAATACTTATGCTAGCTCTCTGTGTTTACATGTCTGCCTCTCCTCCAGCCCTCTCAACATGAAAGCTATGTGACATATCTCTTTGTTCTCTCCCTCTATCTCTCGTCACCTCTCCATCATTACACCTCACCTCAGCCCTCCCCATCTTTTAACTCAATCCCTGTCTCTCCTTATTAATTCTCCCCCCCCCCCCCCCCCCCCTCATCAGCCTCTCCACCTACGTTTCTCTTTTCCAATCCCTCCTCTCCAACATCCTCTTTGCATTTTGTATCTCGCTTTTTTTCCCCGACTGCACCAACAGCTGAGTGCACCCACCATGGCCCGAGTATTTAAATACAACCTTGCAAGTAACTACAGCGCTCGCTTCAGCAGCGGGGGCTCTCCACTCTGACTTTATGGAAAGGAATGCAATAAAGATATGACGGGGAAGGCTGCTCACAGATTAAAACATTATAAAATATGATATAACTGTATATAAAAGTAGTTCACCTCCACAGATACATTCTTCTCGTCATGGGGGGGAACGCTGCATAATGCGTTTACTTTTCTTACTTCTTCCACGTGAACGCAGAACGATTGAATTACTTTCCCCACGTTTACAAAGTGAAAGCAAAACTTTGCAAGTCATCCCCCAAGTGTAAGAGGGTTATTCTCTGTGTTAATGGCCGCCGTTGTACCGGCCACTAGAGAGCCGCAGCACCATTTGCTGATAACAATATTCATTTGCGATACTTTATTGGTCCCTGCGGGATCATTTCCTCTTCGCTCGCTTCCTCGCCGTGAGGTCAGACAGGGAGCAGCTTCACCTTCAGGAGCGTTTGTAACCGTTTAGACGGGTCGTTCGTTTGCCACGACCTAAACCTCGAGTGTCCACTCGCAGAGCGGCTCTACAATCGCAGGACTTTAAACACCGGCAGGTGACAAGAAGCTAAGATCTGAACGGCTTATCTGGCAAAGAGCCGCAAGCCGCGAGGTCACAACATCACAAAGTAACAGAAAAGTTAATCCGACTAGAAATCTGCTCTTTTAAAGTGTGCAACTCAATTCTACGATGAATAATGTCCAGTCAGCGTTTCCTTTAAAGAGAAAGGAGAAGACTAAGTGAGTGAAATGTACCAGTTGTCCTGTGGGTGTAGGCCAGACAGCAGTGAAGTGACGATTGTACCGTTTGTGCAGTCAGTGCCGCTCTCTAACAACGCTCTCAGGGAGTCTGTAGTGTCGTAACAATTGTGCTTTGTAGTCTGAGAATGTGTTTATCAGGGTTCAATGCACGTGGTTACAACTCGTGACTGACAGATTACATTTAATCCTGAAGCTACTCCCGTTTTGTCTCATTCATATTGAAGGTAATGTTTTCAACACTACACTTATAAAACTAAAGAGCGTGCAGCCGCAGAGGCGCAGCACGGACGAGCAGGCGCTGGATTTCACTTACTGCGGACGAGAGTCGACCGACGAAGACAAAGTCGGGAGGATTTGGTGTCAAAGCATTTCAAGTTTAAACCCAATGCTAATAAACGGAAACCTGATGAATGTACTGAGACATTGTGTAAACCGGGCCGGGCACACAGCCATCCCACGCCGGACATCAAAGTAAGCGCTCTGACAAATCAGACAAATCTTTTCTTGTAAAGTGTCCAGTCACGGGTTTATTAACCGGTGGGAAACGTTTCTCACGTAGATGTGAGCGAGTCAGGTCACACTGATCCTGTGTTTCATTGAGACTTGTGTACAGTAGTAACAGGTGCCGTACAGCCGGCTGTAGTAACAGCTGCACTGACACTGAGGTCTAGACTCACAGTAATAACAGCTCTGTGTGCACAGTTGAAATTGCAGTGGTACAGTCTGTGTTTTGTCTGTTGTAGTCAGATTTCTTTAATAGGTTCATCCTCTCTTAACAGCCTGCCCTCCCCCCAGCCCAACCTCCAATTACACCCCCCATGCCCGTCGTTCCTCCTCAGATAATCCCTCTGTTGTGTCACCGCGTTCTCATTCAGCACTCTGAGTAAGATCTCGTGTCCATGTGGGTTGTGTGTGTGCGTATGTGTGTGTGTGCGTGTGTGTGTGTGTGTGTGTGTGCGTGCTAAGCCTGGCAGAGGGGCAGTAAGCCAACTGACTGACTTTGCTTACCAAGAACACACAGCTCTGCCCTTCCAGAGAGAAGGGTAAGAGGTGTGTGTGTGTGTGTGTGTGTGTGTGAGTGTGAGTGTGTGTGTGTGTGTGTGTATTTTTATCAGACTACTTTTTTCCCCAAATGCAATGTAAATGTTAAATAAGACGTGTACCTACATGTGCTTTCTGAGTGAATAATAAACACCTGAGTTACCGACTGAGGAAAGTGAGAAAGTAATTGACTTTGTTGTCGTCTCTTCCTTATTTGTTACTACAGTAACATCAGCATCAGCACAGATGTGAGGGATAATGTGTCTATTATCATGAATCAATGACGACGTGCAGATGATCACCTCAAAGGGCCCGTTTCCCCGTGAACACCTGAGGGGCCTGACTAACACCTGGTACAACGCTATGAGCCAGAGCATACTGTTAAAGTCAACAACATTGTGTACGGTTGACTAACAGTAAATATAACTCGACAGTATGTTTAAAAACAACACTAAGACAAGTTCAGACATTGAACTTCCTGAAACATCGGCTGTTTTTAAATCTATAAATAATCGAAACTTGAATTGCATGAATAAATATCACCGTAGAAACAATCTTCTATCAACAGTGTAAGATGAAGAGCTCATTCTGCTCTTTACATGTTGCATTCTTGTGATATTGAGGTTACCGTAAACGTGTGTCGAGTGTCTGCACGCTAAAGGCTTCTTGTACTTCTTAAAACTTTGACATATTTACATTTTGCAAGATAAGCTTATATGGTATAAATTGTTTTCAATGTCTGGAGTGAACTTTGTGCAGCTCTCTACATCTCACTTACTGCCCTTTTCATCGCTCCTTTTGTATTTCTGCTGTTTGGCTCATTATGTGAGTTCTGCAGGCGGATTACTTTAGATAAATGAGGTTGCAGAGTAATTCTTGTTTATCTCATCGCACTGTAACGTTCCCCTCTTCTGAACATGCCCCATAACGAACGTCTCATCTGCCGCTAATAACACACACACACACACACACACACACACACACACACACACACACACACACACACACACACACACACACACACACACACACACACACACACACACACACACACACACCACAGTCATCGGGGTCGGGCAGACAAAAAGCATTCCTGCATTTCTCTCAATGAGCTGCTCTCTCTCTATCCCTCTCTCCCTCTCTCCCTCTCTCCCTCTCTCCCTCTCTCGCTCTCTTTCCGTTTCTTTCTTCCTTCACTCTTGAGTTTCCCTCCTCTTTCCACTCTTCCATTCTTCGGGGAGTGTTTGCTCTCCCTCCCTCCCTCCCTCCCTCCCTCCACCGTGGTGTTGAGAGAGTGTCAGACGACGGTGCCAGACTCTCTCTCTCTCTCTTCATCTCTTCTATGCATTCTGCGAAGAACGCTGGCAGACTTTAAAAATGAGCTTTAGGAAGTGGGTCTAATCCAAGGTGATTTATCTAAATGGGACATTTGTGTGTGTGTGTGTTTGTGTGCATGTGTGTAAATCTATACTTGTGCATGTGTGGCTTTGCAGCGGGTTTGTATTCATACAATAAGTGCGTGTGTTGCTTACTTGCGAGTGCGCGGCAGCTTGTGTCGACTCCTGCATGTATTATTTGTGTTTGTGAGCGTGTGGGTGTGGATGTGTGTGAAAAACCTTAACAAAAGCATTGTTCTTTGGTGTCTCTCGGGTGAGCTCGTCTCTTTCATCTGCCCGCCCACACACACACACACACACACACACTCATACCACTGATGTTGAAACATTTATTAGCACGCTGCACTAACCCACATCAGAGGTGAGGTGAGCAGGCTCTAACTTCTCCATTGTGTCCTGACAGCGGGTGACGACTAAATCAGTCACGGCACACATTCAGCCTCGTAGCAGCTTCACTTGCCGCCGGTTTCATCAGAGGGAGAGCCAGAAGAACTACTGGAGAGCGCTGTCCTACACACATGTGTACAGCATGTACCACAAGGCAGAGCCAGTCCCTCTTTATGAACACTGTCCTGTTTGCTTCCCCTGCTCCAGACAGTTCAGACAGGTTTAAGACTCTTAAAAAGGAGTCAATCCTCCCCTACATCTGGCCCCGCTTAAATCCCCTGGCCAGCTCCCACCATCGGATGGCAGAGCAACCTTTAGCTTAAGCGTTCAGATTCTGCCCTCTTCCTTCCTGCTATCTTACATCAGCCTCATTTTCCCCTTCTTTGCTTTCCTCTTCCTCTCCTCTCGTCAGGTTCCCCTTCAGACGTCAAAAGAAGATGTGAATGGAAGCTTGTTTTCACATATGTGAATATTAGAAGTTGGTTCATCAAGATGATGAGCCGTCGGTGGCGCCAATCCATTTAATCTGTCGCTCTTTGCACTACATCAGTTTCCGTCGACACTGTAGCGCATTTTGCTTTTATCCACATAAGAACTTTTCCTCCTCAGCCAAGCGTAAAAACGTTTGTGCGATGTTGAAAGATTCTTTAAGCGGGTTTTTTATGCACAAATTGAAAATGTGCATCAAAACAGGTGGATGGAAACGCACTCTTCTATTCAAGCCCTCTTCCGTCTCCTTTGCTGTATCATACTCGTATACAAGAGTGCCCCCTTTTTGTCTTTGATGTTTCTCCTCCCTTTCTTTTCTCCCTCTTTGCCAATGTCCTTGTTCTGTTTTCTTTTTCCTTGTTTGTGCCGTCTCTGCTAATGCCCTCCCGTGCCCTCTCTCGCTCTCATATTTCTCTTTTATCTCCGTCTGTTACGCTCACTCTTTATCTCTATCTCACTGTCCCCATCTCTCTCTTCACTTCCCTTATTACTTCCCTCCCTCCCTCCCTCCCCCCCCTGTTCTCAAGCAGTTTGTGACTGTAATGTTGCTGAAGAGAACACAGTGTGTCAGGCTGAATCAGACAGATGAGCTGCGAGCGGAGTAAGAGGCTGAGAGCACCGCATTAATCCACACACACACACACACACACACACACACACACACACACACACACACACACACACACACACACTGTGTTCCAACAAATGACCGCATGGCAGGGATGAGACAAAACACTGCAGCCATGATACAACCCTGAATTCAAGATACAATATCGACCAGCGAGAGGGTTTAAAACAAGACACCTGGGGGGGGACTTTGTAATATTAAGTTATACTATTGTGTTTATGTCCATAAAGTGCAACGACTTAAAGTCCTTCCTTGCAAAGACAACTCATTAAACACAATCATCATGAAGCAACAACAGGAAGTATAATGTTGCAGTCACTAATGAGAGATTTGCTTAGTTTAGTTTGTGCTTTACTCATTACACAGTTTGTGTAATCACACGGTGAACTGTTGGGGAAAGACCCGCAGGCTCTCACACTCGTACATGCATAACACACGTGTTAGTGACGTTACGTCAGCCACTGAGCTCTGTGGTGTCCAAATCACCGCTCAGACGGATTTGGTGTCATCGTCCTTTTAATGTTCGATTCCGCCCCCACAGATTAAATATCATTGTGTGCTCGTGTTTGAACAGCAGTTTGGATTTTTAGAATAAAAAAGTGACAGATTCATTGTCTCACCGTCTCCCCGCTCGACAACGCACATAAACATCACGCGTTTCGTCTCGTCATTATTGTGTATCGTTAATTTTAATGCAACACTATTTTGTCTCTTTGCCGACAGCTTGGCCGTTCATTAACACCAGACCCCTGCAGCGCCTCTGTATCTCCCTTTAACACACACACACACACACACACACACACACACACACACACACACACGGTGATGGAGAGGACACCTAATGTGATTCCCGACTGTGAGCTGTCACCCTCCAGTAGACATGTCTTTTTTATAGTCCACACCCCGATAAGACTTTTGTCTTGTGTGTGACAGCAGGATTGAGAGAGTCTGTGACAAAAACAAAAAGCTTCCTGAAGACATTTAATCCTACAAAGAACATTTTGAGAAAACCAGGGCAGCAACTAAACTACAACATATATGAGCCTGTAAAGCCTTCAGTCACGAGGCCATCAGTCCCCGTGTCTGAAACACTCCACCACGTCCAGGCAGCCGCGAGAGGAAGGAGAGAAAAGGAGCGATTGATCTAAAAAGAAAAGGGAGGTTTTTACGATGAAAGACAGCATTTGTATCTCCTCTTCTTTCACACTCTGTGCAGGATTCAACCTCAGGCCAGCGGGGGTGAGCGCAGCTCTCCAGGCGGGGGACTTGCTTGCACTTTGTGCGAACATGTGACCGACACGTCTACGCTCCCTGATTAGCCGGGGCAACAATGCAACCTTATTTAAAAATACACAGTGGAATTCCAGGAGAGCGGTGAAATCTGAGAGCCATGAATTATAAATACAACAGGAGGAGAAAAAGCAAGACGCCCACAGACACTCCCGGTGTGTGTGTGTGTGTGTGTGTGTGTGTGTGTGCAGCTATCACTAAAAGTTACACACTGCCAATGTCTCTCTACACATACAAAGAAACGAGGCAGTCTAGTGCAGCAGCCAACATGAAACATAAATTCCATCCAAAGCGATACAGAGAGTGGGTCTGCCAAACACACAAATACAACCGTCTCCAAACCTGGCTCTGCTGTTCCACTGCAGCAACACTCAGACAGGAGCAATCTGAGAGGGTTATGGCATCATCTCTCCAAGCATGAAATGTGTACAAACTCAGATATAGATTTAAAGTAGTGAATGTGAGGAGAAACTTTCAGAGAGACTTCCTCCAAGCGAAGCTCCATGCCATGAGGAGATATGGAGCAGAGGGGAAAAGCCTCCTGTTGTTGGCTCACTTCAGACTTTTTGCTCTTTGCAAAGTTAGAGTTACATCCTCTCAAAGAGTTACAAGTAGTGAGGACGTCTAGTACTTTTAGTCTATTTGTGTGGCAAGATGTTCAGGTTATTCTCCTCTGAGGTAGATCCAGGCCGACATCAGTCCTGATGTAGGCTGCTGATCACACGACGACATTGGCACAGTACCGAACTTAAACTTTCTCCAAAGAAAATACAAAAGATAAAAAAATAGTGCCAAATGCAACAAGTTCTCCAAAATAAATCATTTGTTCCAGAGCAACACGTACAACCGTCTCCCGGATCCGACGCCGCTCTTGGCAAGAGTTCCCAAAAATAAAACTTAGAGTTGCAACACTTATAGGGAACAACCGTGGGCGAGCACAGAGGTAGGAGATACCAGGGGGGGTTCTTTGTGGCTCTAAAACAACTTCGCACTGACTAAACTTTCCCTACATCCTCAAGGTCAAAGTCACTTTAACGTAAACATGTTGTTTTCAGGCCTTTGCTCAAACAGCTGACGCTGCGCTGTCTGCCGTGGGACAGCTTGCCACCTCACAGAGAGGTCTTATTGTGTGTTAAAGCATTTAAATGCACAAAGAAATCCACATGCATCAGCCCTTTATCACCCCGTACAACCATCTCCCCTCACCCTCGTATTGAAAGAGCTTTAAAGTGAACAGTACAGGCAGCAGCAGTGCAGCGCGGTGAGCAGAGCACAAGCCTGTGGAAACAGGCCTCAGTGTGGATGACAGGCCTAACGAGCTAAATATAGCCTTCTGGGTTATCTCCTCTGTGGGCGCAGCGAGCCCGTTGTTGCTTCACATTATTTACGTGTCTGTGCGTGCACCCGCTCTCTCTATCTCTCTTTCTTTCATTTCACGCCCCCCCACACAAACACATCACTATCTCTTTCTCTTGCACTCTGCGTTTCTCTCTCTCTCTCCATTTCATCCCTTCACAGCATCTTCTTTCACCCTCCATCTCTCCTCTCTGCAGTTCTGTCCCCTGGTATCTCTCTCTCATTCCTTTTCAGCATGTTTCTCTCTCCCTCTCTCTCCCTCTCTCTCTCCCTCTCTCTCCCTCCATCTCTCTCCTCTTTTATTCTCTTTATCTCTGCGTCCCTTTGTATCCTTCCCTCCCTCAGCAGCTCCCTGGTTTTTTTCTGTCTGACACTCTCTGAGCCTTTTTTTCCTCTCAAGCCATCTTTCCCTTTGAGCCTCTCTTTCACTCCCCCCCCCCCCCCCCTCTTTCCCTTCCTCTCATTTCTGAGCCATGCTTATGAAGTAGCATAGCATCCACCACACCACAGTGAGCCCCACTTCAAATCCAATAGCCTGGAGAGCTAACCGTCTGCCATGCTAACCTATATGGATATGTCATCTGCAGAAGAGACTCCTTAGTTTACCAACAGCGCCGCGGTCACAAAGGACGTGACATTTAATCTGCACAAACTTTCATCAAATGCCATCCATTGCCCCCCGTCCAAGGAAAGACAGAGAAGTGCATCTGTGCTGGCACGCGACCACACACGATTTGCGAAGAAGATGGATGTTAGCGTGTGTTGATTGTTCCACACAGTAATTGTGTGAAACCACAGCCAACACGGGGAGGGCCTGAGCGTCGGGGAGGGCCTGAGCGTCGGGGAGGGCCTGAGCGTCGGGGAGGGCCTGAGCGTCGGGGAGGGCCTGAGCGTCGGGGAGGGCCTGAGCGTCGGGGAGTGGGTGGTTTTCAGAGGTTTTCTCTTTGTGTGTGTGTGTGTGTTCTGCACTGAATCATATTTACGTGCACATGTTTCTGCTTGTATTTTACACCACTTTGAAAAACATAGCGAGCTTATTTTTATGAAATGTGGTCAGTCAGCAGCCGAAGGTCTGTGTGGAGTTTAGACCTCGAGACGAAAGCCTCAACAAGTCGTTTGGCTTCGCAATTATATTAAGCAGCGCGTGATTTACTCAATATGGCTCCGTGTTTATGCATTACCACAACATGCAAGAACTTTAACGTGTAATACAAACGTGCACGAGATTATGTTTAAGTGTCAGTAAACAGAAAGACGCACGAGGAACCTTTAAGTACAGATGCACCAATGCAGCACACACACACACACACACACACACACACACTCTGTCATTGTTGCAGCAGCCACTTTGGGTTGACGCGGGCTGACTTTGTTTTACTTGTGAGATGAAGTCACTGAAACTTTTATCTTCGAGAGGCTAAAATAATGTTTTACTGCTGATGAATTGTTCTCATTGTCTCCGTTACGAAGTCGATGTTTGACAATATTATCTCCGTGTCTTCGGTCTCCATGGAAAGATGAAAACACCTTTAGTAAAGTAGCAACATGTCGTGTAACAGTTTCATCACACACTCATCCTGTCATGGTGACGGGGTTGGATCTTATTAGGCTCTTATTACAGTGTCAGTTATTACAGGATTTAAGATGAGTCGGGGGCCGGAGGAAGAAAGATCTTTAATGGAAGGTCCTCGTGAGAACAAGGGGGGGGGGGTGAGTATAAGTGTAGATGAATGAATGTGTGTATGTTGTATCTCCCGTGCGTTTGTGTGAGTGTTTTATCTTCTGTCTGTCGGTGTGCTTCTAAATGCATTTGTCTCCCTCCCTCCCT
This sequence comes from Cottoperca gobio, assembly GCF_900634415.1. NCBI lineage: Eukaryota > Metazoa > Chordata > Actinopteri > Perciformes > Bovichtidae > Cottoperca > Cottoperca gobio. Next base: position 25,528,835 of record NC_041358.1, read on the forward strand.
CTCTCTGTCTCTCTCTCCCTCTCTCCCCCCACCCCCCCTCTCTCCCTCTTCCCCCTCTCCTTCTCTCTCCCCCCCATCTATCCCACCCCCCCCTCTCATCTCTCCTCTCTCCCCGCCCTTCTCCCTTTCTCTCTCCCCCCTCTCTCTCTCTCTCTTCCCTCCCCCCCCCCCTCTCTCTCTCTCTCTCTCTCCCCTCCCTCCCCCTCTCTCTCCCCCCCCTCTTCTCTCTCCTCCCTTACCTCCCTCCCCCCTCTCTCTCACTCCCTCCCCCCCCCCTCTCTCCCGTCTCTCCTTCCCCACTCTTCTCCTATCTTCTCTCCCCCTCTCTCTCTCTCTCTCTCTTCTCCCTCTCCCTCCCTTTTCTTTCTTCTCTCCTCCCCTCTTTCTCTCCCCCATCTCTCTCCTCCCTTACCTCCCCCCCCTCTTCTCTCCCACCCTCCCTCCCCGCTCTCCCCCCTCTCCTCTCTCCCTCTTCCTATCTCCCTCCTCTCTCTCCCTCTCTCCTCTCTCTCCCTCTTCCCCCTCCCTCTCTCTCTCCCCCCTCTCTCTTCTCTCTCCCCCCTCTCTCTCCCTCTCCCTCCCCCCTCTCTCTCTCCCCCCCTCTCCCCCCCTCTCTCTCTCCCTCTCTCTCTCTCTCTTCCCCCTCCCTCTCTCTCTCCCCCCTCTCTCTCCCTCTCACTCTCCCCCTCCCTCCCCCCCCCTCTCCCTCTCTCCATCTGTGTGTCTATCTAGCTTATGGCCCTGATCCTGCCTGCTCTCCCAGGTTTATGAAATGCGAGCAGCTTAGCAGATGGTGCATATCGTATTCTGGTCGGCTCTGTGTGGGTTTTGTACCACAGACGAAGGCTTACGATACATGTGAGCCTTTAGTCGCACAGACACACCGACGCAGAGGGAGCTCGGGCTGTTAGCGCACGAGAGAAAACAGAGAGAGGAAGAAGAGACACAGACTGAATCTGAAGGAGGAAAATATAAATGGAAGAGGCATGGAAAAGAGAAGAAGTAGGTTTTAGAGAGAGGTATGAGCGAGCAAGATAAATAGTGTGCAAGAAACAGACATAAACATATAATACTGGTTGAGGGGTGGTTTGTACAACTTGTGGAAATGTTAAACTGTATGCTATTACAGATATTCAAGATTATGTACCGCTGCAAATGACATGTTGTTGTAATAATGACCCGTTATTAAAGATGTTAATGATTACAAACGGCCACTGGATGTTGTCATTTTAATATGCTTTAGATATTATAATCTCTTCGTGGGTCTTGAAAATGTATAATACATCTCTTGCCTTGGCATTTCTTTCTTGTTATATAAACGGCATATTGATGTGAATGAAATGAGAAGTTAAAACAGAGACAGAGAGAGAAGCGGAGAGACAAACTGCTGTACTTTAAACAACGTCAATCCAGCAAATCAAAAGCACAACTCCCCTGATTGTACTTCCTCAGGACTCGTCAGACTCTCCTCCGAGCTTCTGATTGGTCCAGACAGACTAACAAATCACCGTACAGCTCTTGATTGGACTCACCATGATGTAGTGCCTCTGCATCTCAGTCTTCTCACTCGCCAGCTTCTCACACTCCAGCTTCAGGCTGCACGAGGACAGAGAAGGACACATATGGAGTAAATTGAGTATTTGCATCCACTGAAATAAATCATCATTTCCACAGGACTTATATATTACAGAGGTCAAAGTTTAATGCCGTGTAAGGATACAGTCGGGCTACCTATTACTGCTAAAAGTGAAGTAAAATATCACCTTCATGGTAGCAACTGCCAGCAGGGCTGCGTCTCATTTCCCACTGCAATTCATCACACGTGCACGTGAGGGCGGCTTGACAAGTCCGTCTGTGTCTAGTTATATACGTCATGTGTGCATTAGTTGAGTTCTGCTACTGAGGTCCTGATAAAGAACCACATTACATTTTGTGTTCTGCGTATTTATTGCATCACGCCCAGGTTTTGGGAAATGCAAAGAGACTCAAAGCCCGTGTAATTATTGAGGAAAGGCTTCATGTTGTGTACATTATTATCACGCGTCGGCTCCAGAGGGCTCGAACTGTTACGTTAAGTTGGGACAGAGTGTGTCGTCGAAGCAGAGCTGAATATTATTTACATACAAGAGGTAAGTCAGATGGTTTATTAATACGAAAAGCTATTGTGGTATGCTAGTGATTGTATTTTTCCCATTAAAAGTGCACATAAATAACGGTTTGCTCCTGCACACGTGTGTGTGTGTGTGTGTGTGTGTGTGTGTGTGTGTGTGTGTGGCTGAGAACCACCAGTGCAATTGCTAGCTGGAAGGTGTTGTTGCTGTATCGCAGCAGGCTGTTCAGTCTGCCCACTGAGGTGTGAGCAAGAGGCTTGAGGGTTTATTTCTCCTCGCCAAGGTCACTTCTGGTCAACCGTACGATGCCGTGACCATCAGTGACCTCCAGCTGGAGAATTATAATAAAAAGAAAAAGACCTAAATGGCATTACATCTCAAAAGGTTCAGATGTAACAAAGTTTAATGCCATAAATAATGAAAGAATTTGAAGATAGCATCAAAACTAAGTGTGGAATGTAAATGAAAGGTAAAAGACAGGAGCTCTTATTGTGTTCTCTCATCACTGTAAATGTGTTCACAACACAAAGACACAAGTGATGAGTAAGAGGGTTCAGTGTGACGGCTGCACCTCACCATCACTCTCGTGTATTTTGTACATCCAGTGCCGTTAATAAAAGATGAAAGGACACTTGCACTCTGTCTTTACTGGTTCATCTATCCAAGAACTCAGCATGCACCTCCACTGAGCTGCATTATAATGTTCCTCTCACTAATACATGAGTGTAGAGAATATAAATAACGTATAGAAGAGTCATCTCTCCTCATGAAATATGTTCATACTCACGTGTGTGTATGTCTGTTTGTGTCGCGTGTGTAGTGAAATATGTGTACCTGTGATACTGCGCCTGGAGGAACTGGAATTCCTCCTTGATACGGTCCAGGGTCTCCAGGACTGTGAACTTGAAAGACTGGCCGGGTTGTAAGGGGACCTGTGTAGGACAAGGAAGAAACAAACAAATTATAAACGGATGCTGAGGTGTGTGTGAGTGTGTGTGTGTGTGTGTGTGTGTGTTGTATGCATTGTGCATGTAATGTAGTTATGTAGGCCGCCCCTAACGCAATCAGAGCACATCCCTCTCAGAGCTGCAGAGCACACACACAGACGGTAGGTCCTTCTTTGTTTACACTATATCACTAAAAAAAGAACTTGAAGCACCTCGTCAAGTAGCCCGAACCCGAACCCGAACCCGACCCGAAACAGGGATCTAAAGTGCACCTGCAGAAGCCAAACATTTGTAGTGGATTTAGTGAGATTTCATATTGCAGCAAACTGAAACCCCCTCCGCGTCGGGGAACTACGGTGGCCTTCAGGTAACGTAAAGAGCCAGCGTTAGGTTTGTCTGTTCTGGGCTACCGTAGAAACATGGCGGACTCCGTGGAAGAGGATCCACTCCCCGTGTAGATGTGAAGGACCGTCAGCGAATGAAAACACACAACAAGTCCTAGTTTCAGGTGATTCTACTCTAATGAAAACATAGTTAGGGATATTATGTTCCATCTCTGCTACTAGATCCACCTAAATCCTACACACTGGACCTTTAAGTGTGTGTGTGTGTGTGTGTGTGTGTGTGTGTGTGTGTGTGTGTGTGTGTGTGTCAGGGAGCAAGGCGAGGGGAGAGAGAAGCCAAGATGAAAGTGAGAGGGAAGGTCACTTCCCCTTCCCACACATCATAAAGCCGTGTCCTCTCTCTCTCTCTCTGTTCTCCTCCTCCTCTAATGACTCTGCCTCCTTCCCTCCACTGCCCCCCCCCCATCCTTTCTTCCTCTCCCTCTCTTCCACATTAGCATCCTCTCCACTCTGCCAGGTTGCTAATGTATTCCAGCCTACAAAGAGCTGAGAAGGGAGGAAATGTCAAATGAATAACTTATAGGGAATCACGGCTCCGTCTCTCACCTGCTAAAAGCTAAAGAAGGCCAAACAAAACAAGCACCTCCCTGGGGTCGACCTCCTCACCACCAGCACCACCAGCTCCACCAGCTCTCCATGTCTGTCTAAAGCGCTTTTGACAGCCGCCCTCCTCCTCCTCCTCCTCCACAGTCTTTATGAAGTCTAAAGAAAACCAGGGCGCTGTTGTTGCTGTTGCTGTTGCTGTAGTTGTTTATGTTTGTGAGCGGGGCTTATAGCGAGGAACATCTCCAGTAAACACAAGTGCTTGGTGGGGGTTTTTTTGGACATTGTTTCTTCTAAGAGGAGCCGTTTGTGGAAGAAGACTCACAATTTGGTTTGGCTCATTTTCCCATGCACTGTGGGACCCCCTCTGTGAGCCTGGGGAGGACGCAGAGTGCCAGGTGTCTCTGCATCTTCATCAGACTCAACAGGAGCATTGAGCTTCCTGCTTAGATCCCACGTCCCTCTGACACAACTAGTGCAAAGGCAAATGCTACCCACTGCACGATCAGTGCACCAAGTCAAAGTGCTGAGGACTGGAACCCCGAGTGTTCCTCTGTGACCCCCCTACGCCCAGATGTGCAGCCTCAATGACACACTAATGCAAAGACTCAACATGCAGCTGAGATGGAGCTGAGATCTCAATCAGATTCAATCCAGTGTCCAAAGTCTGGAAACATATGGAGTGTGTTTCTTTTCACTTAGTAACCCGAGTCAACTATGATCCATCCACCCTGACTGAGCGGCACGGTGCAGCCGGGTGGCTATCGGCCTGCAGCTACGGCTAAAGGATTGGCGGTTTCAGTGGCGGGGCTTCATTAGTCTAGACAAGCACGATTCAATTAGATTTCAATTAGTCCGACGGCGGAGGTCAGGGACGCGGTGGGTTCCCAGTAATTAATCCACGGGGTCGAGCTGAGCTACACTGAGCTGAGGCAGGCATCGCGGGGACATCTAGATGGGCACAATACACACAAACCATCTGTGTGTGTGTGTGTGTGTGTGTGGGCGGGAGGGGGGGGGATAGATGAGGATGGCGGGGGGGGGGGGTAAGGGCAACAGATCCCCACTGACCTTGATTCACACCACAGCACACTAAATGGGCCGAGGGGAGGAGTGGGAAGGCAGGGGGGGGGGGGGGGGGGTAGATAGTGATCTGGCACACGCAGATACAAACACACACGCCCACGCAGCCATGAGCGCATTGAAAAACACACAAACAAAAACACACACTGATTCACACTTAAGGTACCACACAGGCGAACGTAAACCCACCGTGGGAGTGAGAGAGCAGGGATGGAGGGATGGGGGGGGGGGGGGGGGGAGGGGGGAAGAGAGATAGATACTCATCTGACAGACAGAAGGATGGATGGACTGAGGGATGGAGGGAGTAATAGACAAGTCTGACATCTTTACAGAGGAGTGAAAGAACGAGCAGAGAGACAGATGATGGAGGAGCGGCGTGGCTGCTGACTGAGAGAGATAGACAGCCATTCATCCGTCTGACACCGAGGGGATGGGGAGAAGAGGAGACGAGAGGGAGAGAGAGAGAGAGAGAGAGAGAGAGAGAGAGAGACTTTGCTGCAGCCTAGTCGCTCCACCCTGTGCACCGTCCATCCGTCTGTGGTAATACTGCTCCCACCATCTGCTGCCATGAACCCACAGACACATCCTCATGCGGATGCACACAGATAAAGTGCTGCTGGCGGGTTCCATCAGCAGCACTAAGTCATATAACAAAGCCCATAGTCACAGATCAGGATTATACAAGTCTGCGAAGGTAGAGCGTCGGTGTCAACGTGGCCTCTGTCGTGTGCCGATGAGAGGCATGTGAATTTATTTCATGTGTTGGCCAAAAACTCCTGAATGAGTCTCATGGACCCAGGATCAGAACAACATGAAGAGTACGGAGAGCTGGTATCAAAGTAGTTCATGCTCGTTAGTGACGATAGTAAACTTCAGTAAAACGAAGCAATGTATGTCAACATCGTCACGTTGACGAGGTATTTCATTAAAGAGATCGTGCCATTGGATTTTCTCCCCATCGCAGAGCTCCAAACGGAGCCATAAGTTATCTGAGGGGATAAATGTGCATCTGCAGTGTTTACAAAGATGGAGGCATCATCGAGTGGCGCCGTATGTACACCAGAACTAACATTTGTTGCTGGAGTGTGTGTCTGGTCTCTCCTGTATTGTGGCAGATGGCCGCCCAGACTGTTAGGGGTCCAATAGTGCGTCACGAAGGGCCAAAAAAAACCGCCTACCGCCTGTGTTGTCGTGTGTGTGTGTGTGTGTGTGTGTGTGCATGTGTGTGTGCACCATAGCAGCCAGCATAGGGGATCCTGAAACCTAAAACTGATCCGGTTAATCTATGAGGAGGAGGGGGGAGGAAGGAAGGGAAGGGTCAATTGTGCGCAAACAAACACACACACACACACACACACCATGTGGGACAGCAGTCAATCACAATTTGGTCGAGCTGGCACGGGCAAGCAGAGAATTAGGAGGGATTATCTATGGGGGGGGGGGGGGGGGGGGGGGCGAGGGGAGGAGAGGCGGGTGAAGCCCATAGCGCTGTATCACATAACAGGATGGAGGTGGGACCCACTGGCTGTGACATCACCTGTCTGTCTGCATGAATTACTTTAACGATTAATCGATTATCAACATATCTGGTGATATTTTTCCAGTCGATACATTATGTTTGCATTTCCTGCAGTTAAAAAAAGATTTCCATCAACTGTAACTGTTATAGTATAATAATTATTATTATATATATACTATAACTCATCATTACATTTTTCCAACATTAACACTGAACATAAAAACATTTTTTGATGACGAGCCCTTAAATGTGGTTATTAAAGAATTGACCGAGATATTAACCGAGTGGGACGCCAGTAAACTTGGCAGGGCTACTATTTTATGGCGAGAAAATATGTCTTTGGCGTCTGCGTAGTGAAAGTTCAGGTTAATCATCAGCCAACAAAACACTCTAGACACACCTCGCAGAACCTGACGCTGTCCAACACAGCCGCTGATTTAACACGTCCATCGTTTTGTATTTCTGTTGATGGTGACCGAGGACGAACAACAGACTCCTCTCTGTGTATGATGAGACGTACGGGCTCGACAAACTGAACCCTTTAACACGTCATAGCTTCAGCGAGGATTCATTGCAGGGATGTTTAGATTCGCGAGATGTACCTAATAAACTGGCAACTGAGTGTATAAGTCAATACCAATAAATGATGTCGGGATGTCACACACCATTTCTTCTTCTATATATATAGATATAGCTTATATTATATATATATATATATATTTATATAATATATATATATATCTATATATATATCTCCTCTATCTCTCTCTCTCTCTCTCTCTCTCTCTCTCTCTCTCTCTCTCTTCTCTCTCTCTCTCCTCTCTCTCTCTCTCTCTCTCTTCTCTCTTCTGAGAAAGCGCCTCAATTATCACCTCTAAGTGTCGACAGTCTTGCTGTTTGACTTCCATCACTTATTTTGAGTCACACGTCAGTTTCCCGCCCTTTCTGTCTGGACATTAGGCCCGACTGGTTCCGTCTCTCTGTCTGTCTGTCTCTCTGTCTGTCTGTCTCTCTCTCTCTCTCTTTCCGTCCGTCCGTCCGTCACACGGCAGCAGCTGCCTGTCTTTCCACCTCTGGCAGCGGCTGCATGAGCGACACAGCGACTGTGAAACAGACGCAGGTCTGCGAGTGATTGGGATCGAATTTATTCCATCTCCCCGCTCGTCTTCTCCGTCTATCTGTTTAGCCTCTGGCAAATCTCCTACCAACACATGAGTATTCACACGGTAGAAGCGGGCATGCCTATGCATGGATGCATTCATTCGAACAAAACACCCACAAACAAAACATTTCTCTTTCTTGTGCCCTCTCTCGTGCTGCTGCTGCTGCGGCTCATTCCTCCCTCCCTTTCCTCTGCTTTTGTTCTTCACTTCTCCTTCTTAGCCCCTTTGTTCTTCCTGGTGCCCGTGTCTCTCTGAGACAAGCAGAGACACATTCAGATAGCGCATGAAATAATAATTGGCTGGTGAAATATTTAGGAAAAAGGCACATGAATAGATGACAAGAACCAAGTGTGGCAGAGGAGTGCCAGTGCCCCTTGTGTACACGTCTGTGTGAGCGGCACTGAACATGAGAAGCAGCTCATTGGTTTGGACTGTGTGTGTGTGTGTGTGGATGAGAGGCAGGAGCGCTGCAGGGAATGTAACTTACATACCAACCGTCTTTTTAACATGCTCTCACATTTCCCTCTTTCCTTCTGAGAGTTCTCTCTGCATGTCCGCAGACCACACAAAGGTTTTCATAACTAAAGGCACTTTCACACTTGACCAACACACACCCCACTGACATCTGGCTTTTGTCTTCAATGGTTTCATTTCATTCATTCCCCAGGACGAATGTCTGCAGTGGTCTCGGGTAGTTAACGTGACACCCGTCGACCCTTCCTACGGTGCAACGCTCGAACTTGCGCGTGTTAAAGTAAATATATAACAAATAAAGTCAACAGTGGTTTGGACGATCCTTATCATACAGGTGTTAAGCTCTTCTCAAAGCCACCAGACTCCACCTCGCTGGTAAAGGCCCCGTCACTCAGTGCCACAAGGCAGAAACGTATTCTGCCGCACATGAAGATGAGCATATGCAACGTGTATGAACGTATACACAGCCTGTTGATAGCGTCTCACGTACTTATACAAAATGTATCAGAGCGAACTGCCAGCGTACATTTTTTACTAATATTTGCTTCCCAACGATCATGTCGAGTTAGTGGCCCCCCCGAGTCGAGCTGAAACCCAATGAGCATCTTTGCCTCTCATTCAGTCAGTCCTTCAGTTTGACAGTCAATTAAAGTGGCAGCCGACCAGTAAATCAAAAGTCTGACAACCAGTGCACTTTAACCAGTCAGCAAGTTAACCAGTCAGTCATTCAGCTCACCAGACAGCAACTAAGCCAGCGGTGGATTACAAATCAGGGAAAGATTGGCAGCCAAAAGAGTCTCTGGACTCCATCCAAGCCTCGCTCTGATCGTTTCTTTTAATGACAAAGAGAAGAACACAGGATCTGAGGATAGAAAATGGCCCTTGTTTTTGATCTGAGACGTAATCTGGATGGCTGCTGATGTCTGACTAGAAGTTTCAGGCTGTTCCACTTCTCTCCTGTTGTGTGTGTCGACTCACTCCAGCCGTAGTCGCTTTCTTGACTTTTTACGGGGGGGGGGGTTGCCTTTGCAATGCTGAATGAAATGAAATGTAAACAAGACGAGGACAAAGGAAAGGAGGCGAGAATGTCATCTGTAGGAGGTGACGGCAATCTGCTGTGCTGTTTACCGTACATGGCTCTTTCATTACAGCCACAAATGTTGGGGAAAAACAAACATCCAGACACGGCTAGCTGCCAAAAACTAAAAAAAAAGGTCCAGTCAATGTGCGCGAAAAAGCAAACAGTGCACAGTTTCATGTCCAAAAAACTCTATACACACATTTGCAAGCGCTTACACAATTCAACACACAGTAAATAAGCGGTTACGCGTGCACTGCAACTACACACTCACACATTCAATCTCCTGCACATTAACACACACACACACACACACACATCAAAATCCAACTTTAAGACGCACCCAAACACTCTTATAGTGGCTCTGCCCTCGTTAATGAAGCATATGTGACGTCTGTTGCCACATATTTGGCAACAGTTTGTTTACTTGGCCGTAAAAATAAAGTGTTACCCTACTGGTGGCCAAAGGAGAAGGAAGCCCTCCCCCTGCACACACACACACACACGATGATTATACATTTTGGTTGCAACGATTTTCCAACAGCTACTTAGATTGTACCACACACACACGGCGCACTTCTTCTTCTCTGTTCCCCTCGTTGTCACACACAGTCCTGGTAATGATTCAACAGATGTGCATCTCCAAAGCAGAGATGTGATAATAATAATAATAATAACGCTCGGAGCAGATTTGATTATCTATCCACAGCGTTATGTTGTCATATAGTATTGTTGCTGAACACTAAACGGGGCCAGCGTTCCCGCTCGGTGTCTTCATCGAAGGCTTGGTGACTAAGCTGTCAGATCTGGATCTTTGAGGCAACAGCCACCGCGACTGTTGTAGGATCAGGGAACACACGCCTTCCTAAACATCAATAATGTCAAGGTTTTTCCAGGCGCAATACCCTCCAATTCAAGGTCCCAACGCTGCGACATAGTTTGAGACACGGATGAAGGTTAATTAGAGAAACAATGACACAACTGAGGAAGACGCGCCTGCAGGCAGACGAACGGAGCCGGTTCAAAAATATCAAAACAACTTTCATTTCTATTTTTGCACAAAATATATATATATATATATATATATATATATATATATATATATATATATATATATATATATATTTATATATATATATTTATATATATTTATATATCGAAGCACTTTCAATGACCCGCGTCTATTTCTGTCTATTTTCAAGGACTTTTTCCCCTCAAATTGACTTTGGTAAACCACAACTATACAAATATATATATATATATATATATATATATATATATATATATATATATATATATATATATATATATATATATATATATATATATATATATATATATATATATATATATATATATATATATATATATATATATATATATATATATATATATATACATACAAGTAAACAAACCAGGAGGTGTTTCTTAGTTTGCTCCTAAATAAATATATGTGTAAAATGACGCGTAGCATTTAGAGACGCCTCTCTTAACCATGACAACACACAGTGAAGCTTTCTTTCTCTCACTGGGGTGAAGCAGCCAATCAAAGGCTCGTACATCCACAGCAACAGCCGAGGTCGGACTGGGACATTATTTATTGTTATTGTTGTTGGCACACAAACCTCCGCTCTCCTTTCTCTCCCAAATCTAAACACACACACACACACACACACACACACACACACACACACTTTTACAGGAACACAAGGACAAATATAAACACTTACATGGTACACACACACACACACACACATATATACTTAACAAATGCAGACATAAAACTAAACCTTTAAACAGGAGATGTACACACCGACACACACACACCGACACACACACACACACGCACACATCTAAGCCAACAACAAACGTGGCAACACGCACAGTAAATGCAAGAATGTACACACTCACAAAAGCACTTAGGAGACAAGGACACATAAAAAGAAAGCACACACACATGTCACCACATTCACACGGGTCTGATAATGTTGGAATCCAGTGGAACCAATTACAGCTCGGCTCGCTCGGCTGGCAAATCAGCCATCAGTTCTAACCTTTTCCTCCCAGAGAGCGACAAGAACAAAGTCTGACTTCTTCTCTGATAAAAAAAAAAAGAAAGAAAAGAAATAACGCCGCCTTGAGACACCTTCCTTATCATTTCCAGGGGGACGCAGAGGCGTTGAAAGGAGAGCCATTGAAGGCGGCGCACGTCCTCTCTGGCGGTCTGTCGCTGACGAGAAGTAGGCTGTGATCTTTGACTGACACCAACAAGGACGCATCAAAGCTACAGAGTCACGCCTGTATACTGCTTCAGTGACAGACGTGTAGTTGTCATATATTTTGCATTACCGCCGATCGTTTTCACGCAAATTCTTTTCATTTTTAAGCTGATTTTGTTCATTTTTCCCAAGTAGAAAACTTTAAATGTGATCAGATTTACAACATTTCTCACTTCTACTTTCTGTCAAAGTGATCTCATCATCTTGTAGTAATGCAGTGATGATGATTCTGATCTTGAAAATCAACAGCATGTTGCCTTTTTCACAATATCCCGGTGAGCTTATAGTTTTGCATCTGATTTAATTGCCTGGCAACATCAGCTCTTTAATGCAACGCTTCCTCGCAGCCAACTATGCATTTATTAAAAACGGGATCGTCCCTGAACGCACCAGCAGGGAAAGTTCTGACAGGGGTTAGACTCCAGCTGTACTGAAAACAAACCCTTAGATGCACATTTTACAAGAAACCCTGTTCTGCTTTGATGAGGACAAACACACACACACACACACACACATGTATGTATAGGCTCATGCACACACAGTCTGTAACAACACACACACACGCACACACAACTGTTCTTTGCACCCTCACACCTCTCTGCAGATCACATTTCATAGCAACACCAGAAATAAAGTTCCAGTGGCAGAGAGCTGCAGAGGAAGGAGAGAGAAACAGGAGGAGAGAGATAGAGGCTATCGATCGGTTGGCGTTGGCTCAATCTGCTATTGAACTTTATCACAAACGCAGAGCATCGCAGCAGGAAGCTCTCCGATACGCCTCTAAAGGAGAGAACAGAGGAATGTTCACGCTCTTTTCTCCCTTTGCATCTCTCATTCATTTTCATTTCTCTTGCCACCCCCGGTTGTGCCTTTTTAAAGAATTCTTTCTCTTTCTTTTTTATCTTTTTTGGCTCTCACATCTTACACTTTCCTCCCTTTGTTTTCCACTTCTCTCTCGTGTCTCTCAGCATCTCTCTCTCTCTCTCCCTTCAATTCCAGCCGCTGGCTTATTAGCATTCTCTCTGTACATATAATTGATTCCTCATGCCTTCCTCTTGTGAAAATGTCATTCATAATTCTGTGTGATAGCTTGCTGGCTGACTGAGTGGTTGGCTGGCTGCAAGGCAAAGTGGCCACTGACCCATTTGTAGCAGATACAAAGAGACTGACAACCAAATCTGATTATAGCAACCGGATCGGGGCCCCTGTGAAACGAATGGCCTAAGCCAGACTGAGCCTAAGCTGTCATTCATCCTTCTGTGCTTTTTATTAGTCTGTGTGTTTAGCCTTTATTTTACTCTGGCAGGTAAATGAATGGCACATTCTCAGTGTTGATGAAGGTGGAGACTTAAAGGAGGCATTAAAGGGGAAGTACTTGTGCACTCACGTCCTTTCTTAGTGGTAATGGAAATTAATTTAACCATCCATTAAACTGCCTGTGTGTGTGTGTGTGTGTGTGTGTGTGTGTGTGTGTGTGTGTGTGTGTGCTTAGCAACCGAAATTAGCAAATGGACAGCTGTACTGACCAATTCACACACATATCTATTATCCTCACACACAGACAGTGTCACGTATACACACAACTAGAGCCAACTACACGTTAATGGGATACATATACACACACACACACACAGACACACACACATATACACACACACACAGACACACACACACACACACACACACACACACACACACACACTGAGAAGTGCAGCATCAGTTATATGCCATCTACATAGCTAACTATCAACAAAAACTCAAAGGCACCTGGTTGCAGCTGACAGAGGGAGGTGTGTGTGTGTGTGTGTGTGTGTGCGTATGTGTGCGTGTGTGTGCATGACAGGAAATCTCTTAGCCCTAACACCCTCCTCCCCTCGCGTCTCCCTCCTCATGTTACAGTACAGTCCTTATAACTAAACAAGAGAGAGGGACAGCGGAGACGGGCTTAAAAAGACGGACGGAAGAACAGAAAGACAAAGACAAGGAGAGACCAAGAGGAAGTGAGAGGAGGGAAAGCCCAAGATAAGAGAAGCATGAAGAGACAGGGAGAGACAGAGAGCAAAACGAGGGCAGAGGGAGAAACAACTGACAAGGTTGGAGTTGAGAGAGACAGACATGGAGAGAGAGACATAAGGAGGTACTTACCGGATGCCTGCCCTGAGGGTACATGATCCCAGGAGAGGAGAGGCTGCCAGTCCGTTTGATGGCCAGGTTAGTCCCCTGGCCCTCCACTCCTCTGCCCTCCACCGGTTACACAGCCACACAAACACACACACCACACACTCTCTCTGTAAGTCCAGTCCCTGCTCCTTAGCTGGGTTAAACACAGCAGTCTACTTCCAGAGTCGTCTTTCTTCCAGGCTCTGCTTCTCTCTTCTAAGACGAATCCCTGTTAACACACAACTGAAGAGCGATCAATCCGTCGGTTCGTTTATCCAACAATGTCATGATAACACGGAGCGGCAGACTTTCCTCCCTCCTCCTCCTCCTCCTCCTCCTGCTGCTGCTTCTTCTTCTTTTCCCCGTTGAAACCAAAAGTCTCAGTTTCTCCACCTCCTCGTCTTCCTCTCAGTGTCTCTCTCCCTTTTCCTCACCCTGTGATCAGTCAAGGTCCACACGTAGTGACATGACACCGAGAATTTCATGTAGGCAGGCTTCCCTCTCCTCCTCCTCCTCCTCCTCCTCCTCCTCTCACTCTTCTCCCCGTGCCCCTTCACCCGGCCGACCAATGGTGAGGCAAACAAACATAAACACACTCAGCTCCGTCCAAATAGTCTTCTTCTCTGCTTTTTCCTCCTCTTCACCCTCTCTCTGACACACTGAAGCCTCTGCCTTGACTGCTGCCGCAGAAAAGAAGAAGGAAGAGAAGAAGAAAAAGAAGGAGGGAGGGGGAGAGAGAGAGAGAGAGAGAGAGAGAGAGAGAGAGAGAGGAGAGAGAGAGAGAGAGAGAGAGAGAGAGAGAGCTTTGTTTTTAATCTAAATGTGGGGAAAAATGCAAGAGGAAAGCAGGAAAGAACAGCAGGTCAGTGGAGGATCCAGCGGGCTTTTCAGCAGCAAGCCCTAGACTGTAATATATTGTGCCTGTTGGCTTCAACACAAACACGACAGGCTGCTAAAGCTCCTCTTAAGGTGGAACTAAGTAGATAGAGGCACCCAGTCACAGAGAGAGAGAGAGAGAGAGGGAGGGAGGGAGGAGGAGAGAAGCAAAGAGAGAGATGGATCCCTTTTCAATTGTGGTCAGACAGACAAAGCAATCAGTCATGCACAAAGACTACAGCTCACACTGATATGAATCGAGATTCACACACACAAACGCTCCGACATTCATACACAAATTCATGACAGCTACGTGGACACACTTGTTACGCAACACACACACACACACACACACACACACACGGTACAGTTGCACATACACACAACAGTTACTCAGTGATTATCACCCAGTTTACACCTAACATTAAAATGTGTCTCGGATGACTGGGTAGCGATCCAATCACGCTTAATCGCATATAAATCCAAATGTAAACACACTTTAGATGCTGATCTGATTACTCAAACCTCCTCAGGAAGTGGTCTGAGACGCATTGCATCCAGATGTTTGTCAACTGAAAAATGCATCATCATGTCAAACCACATAACCCCCCCCCAACAGAACAGTTACATTACTCACAGTTAATATCGGCTCGACTTCCAGACGTCTACGTGACACATCAGCACCGGAGAATGGAGGAACTTTGTTTGCATACATTATTTCACTTCAATAATAATAATTTCAAACCTCACCAAGCAGCTGTGAAACCACTGAAACAAATCAGATACACATGCACATGGCACATTAATGGAAACATTAGCAGGCAACCCGAGTCTGTTAATCCCGGGGGGGGGGGGGTGGGGGGGGAAGGTCCCGAACACTTTGACCCGAGTTCGGCTCAAATAAACCAGCAGAAGAAATGTATTGCCTTCATCTGGTTACAGGGTTCCTGCAGCTCAAGGCAAGCGACACGCAAGACTTTTTAAACGCCACCAATTTCACAATAACCACAATTGAAGAATTAAAACATCGGTTCGAGATAATTTTGCCAAAAGGTTTATTGTAACATAGAAAGATGTCCCACGTCGTCGCTAGCTAGCAGACATCTGCAACGACAAACTGAATACGAGTGTCCCACATGTGTGACGTTAATGCGACATTCTGTATTATTTAAAAAATACCAATTATATTACATTTTCAGATATGAATTAAACGCCTTATAAGACTGTTTAAGGACCGTCGGGAAGCCTGTCCTATAATCGAGTGGTTAGCATGCATGCTGCTTGATTTCCAGACCTAAAGCGGCAAAGACACTTAGCGTGTGTCCATCCCAGTTACTCAAAGTCCAACGTGAACTCTTTAAATGTCTTGTTTCGAGTCCAAAACCCAAAGATATTCACTTTAATATGATATAAAACAGAATAAAAGCAGGAAATCTTTGTTTATTTGCACACAGAAAGTTGCATTAGTGCATGAAAGACCAACCGGTTCATCTCTTGTATGATGTACGCTGATCGTTGCAGCTGTGATTGATTCAACTCTGCTTTTACATTTGCTACTCTAACCGTCTGTTGGTAGGTGGTCTTTTGGGGGGGAGAAACACTTGACAACAGGGAGTGATTAATTTCCTTTTCCCCTTGCAGCAGCAGTGGTTTGTTTGGAATAGAACTGGGCCCCCCCACCCTCAAAAGCCACTACCTACCATAGAAACCTAAAAAGAAATGTGCATTAAAGTAAGGACCACACATTGTGTAGAGCTGTCCGGCAAAAACTGCAGCAAACATCCACTTACTGCCAAAGACGCCATCCAAATCAATAAGTCGAGTATCTGCAGAACTACCGCTGTAACGCCCCTCAAAGACCCCCGCTACAGCCAGATAACAATGTCTCCCCCTGCCTACTCCTGCCTGCTCCAGTGCACGTTATTTACAGCCCAGAATGGACCTGCACCAAGTAAAGACCTGGTATTTAAAGCCTCTGCATGTTGTGCACACCAGCTTCTGTTTATAATGACTTTATCCAGCGTAGCTCTGCCTTTGAACTTTGAAGCGGCCATTAATCCAACTGCTGACTGTAGAATCGGACACAAGCGGTCTTGGCATCCGCGGAGGGTTTCCAGTAAGACAGAAACTGCATTTGATAACAAGCGGGTCAGCCAGAGGGCAGCTCCAAAAGCCTCAATTAAGGTCACATACAGACATCCTATTATCCAACGCAGTCTATTAACAAACACTATAGATTCATTTGGGGGAAACCTAATGATGGATTAACAAATTAAAGCTCCGCTAAGTTTGTTTGAAACTGCACTGTGACTAAGTTTAGCATTTTAACCCAACATGTGATCTGATGGAGGGTAAGCATTGTGCGTAGTATGTCTGATTCACCTGGGACTCAGACACGTGGAGGAAAGAATCGTTTATGCTTGATGTTGCGATGACAACAGTGAGGTTGAAACTATCACCCAGCGCAGGATTAAAGAGTCCATTTCCATAAAATTACACAATCATTTGTGGGTGAGAGCGTACGGGGAGGTTGAGTAAGTGCTGATTTCTTTTCTGTGGTTTATTATGCTCCGTTAATTAGTTAAGATTTGTAAGGTAATTAATATTAATGATGAGTAAAAAAAGGAACCAGGTATGAAATGATTATATTTGCCAATTAATAGTCCTCCTTTATCATTCTCCCTTCAAATAATTAACTATTTTATGTTTTTCTTTTAATTGATTTGCAAAATGTTTTCTTCATTTTACTGTTTTAATCCATCTCACAGTGCATTTATTTTGTGTTTCACCCTTTTTTTAGACCGTATTTCAAGTATTCTGTACCTTAAATATGACTATTACTATATTACTACTACTACATATAAAAGAAGTAATGTCACATATGTTCTCTTATGAATTTGTAAATCATAAAACGCAAAGTTTTTCAATATAATACACCCAGAGAGAGCCTAATTTGGTGTGGCAGGACCTATATCTAATGTTAGCGAGCTTCTCAAATAACTCGTCTCTACTCGCGCTGCTGTCACAGATAAACATTTCAATGACTTCACCACCAAAGTGAAACAACAAGTGAACATGTGCCTCATCAGGAGACGTGTTCCTGCTTGTGATCCGTTCCACTCGGTATCACTCGTGGCATCTTATGATGTTTATAAAGCGACTAACGCAGAGGAATCCTACAAAACTAAGGACAAGTGAATGTACTGTTACCTTAAGTACTTTTACCCTTTTTCCACCAAAATAATCATCTATAATAAGTCAATAAACGCTGATAATAGGCGATAGATTTAGTTCCCATTGCCAGTAGATGAAGAATTATTCTCGCTCTCTCTACAAAGTGCAGATTTTAGATCATTTATTCTTTTATTTGGACAAAGTTCAACAAACCCAATCTCCACCCTGGGATCCATAAAGTTTTACTGATTCTGATACTAAAAACACAAACTGTTCCTATATATGTTCATATATTATATAAAAATAATACATATATACAGCCTTTTTATACAGCCTCTAATATTTCAATCTACTGTACTATATTTAATTTTACATTATTTACTATCTTATTCTATATGTATATATTTTACTTATGTTTCTTGCCCTTTTTAATTTATTTATTTTTATTTCAGGTATTTTATTTATTTATTTATTTTATTTATTTTATTTATTTTATTTATTTTATTTATTTTATTTTACATAATCTTTTTAGTATGTCTTAGGTATACTGCATGTTGCATTGTTGGATCAGCCTGGGATTTAAGACTTTCTGTAGCTGTTGTGCATGTGACAATAAAGCCTTTGAATCTTTGAATCTTTGAATCTTGAGCTAAGGCAACAGTGCTAACACTTACAACATTACAGTCCAATGGAAAGATTCACATGAAATGTATTAAGTAAATGTGTCTTTCCAAGAGGATCAATCCTGCGTCGCTCTCTTTCAGCTTCCTCTTCCGCACTAACACGCCGCCACTCAATGCTACATCCACCACCAACACCACCATTCCCCATGTAGCCTATTGTACTAATCAGCATTATCTAATTGTTTAAATGGATTATGTAGGTAATTATTCCCCCGACTCCTCATACTGGGTTTCAGAGAGACAGATGGGCAGGCATACAAACACAGACGGACGTCAACACAGACCAGAAGTTACTCAGGTTCAAAGCTCGTAGATGTATTTAGTGTTTGTAATCAGACATTAAATTAGTATCCTGGTTAAAATAACTGCTAATTCACAATGTTATCATCAAAATATACTTAAAACATACTGGAATCACTTCAAATTGTTCATACCAACATACATGGGTTTGCATATTTTACCCAAAACTTGGAAAAGTCAGATGCTAAGAATTAGCAGCTGCAGTTTCTCTCTAGATTGTGAATGCATGTTACTGACCTCCCTCTGCCTTTGTGATACACGAGCACGTTCAGGGATACAGACTGAGGGGATCCACAGAGGAGAGTCAGCACCTTCAAGAGTGACGCTCAGCACAATCTAAAACACCGAGGAGCTGCAGTAAAGACACCGAGTTCAGCTCTCAAAGCCCCCACATAGCAGCAAGGTGATATTAGTTGCCCACTAATGTGTATTCATTACATCAGCTAATAACAGGAGTAAACATTTCCAGCAGAATAGCAGCAGTCATTAGTCAGGTATTCATTTATTTGAGCACTATTAAGCTCGCATTGCCTGAAGCAATGGTTACCAAATGGGGCCCACTGTGAAGGGTCCACGAGGTCCACAGGGTGCACCAAGCAGCTTCATTAGAAGAATATTTAATTAATAAATGAGGGGTTTTCTTACAGTAAAGGCTGATAGTGTAATATTATACAACACTGTAATGTGCTGCCACAATGAAAAAGCATGTTTGATGCGTTTCTTACACAACAATTGGAAACTACAGTTTCACAAAGTGATGATTTTGACGTTTGTCATAAACTTGTACCAAACTCTGCTGCAAAAACACAGCCGTGTTTTATTCTTAGCATATCTAGCTTACACAGTGAAGACTTTGTTCAGCTAGTGGAGAGAAAAACAAAAGCAGAAGAGATTTTTACAGGATCTTAAACCTTAAAAGCAAACAGTAACGGTCATTGGAGACGATGTAACTTACATTGAAGCCACGTGAGCGGTCAGTTAAGTAACTGTACCTTCTCTCACATCAACAACACGCCGTAAAGACGAGGAAACTCAAGTTTAATGCGTGCACATCTCAATTTACACTGTGCGTGCATCTCTTCGGTTCCACCTTAAAAGCTCTTCCTTGTTTGAGGACTGTGCCTGCATTCTGATTGGTCCGAGGGGTGCCACGTTCTAACCAATCACTCTAAGTGTACCCCACGTTGGGTCCTGATGTCACGGGATAAACGGGCCAATTGCGTGCAGACCCTGCCGCTGAATGGGTGTGGGCGGCGGCGGGGAGCTGAGGAGTCTGTGGGGATTGTGGGCATTGAAGTCCCAATTATTCTGCACACTAACACACACACAGGCACGCACGCACATTTACGCGCACGTACGCACGCACGCTGTCAGTCACGCTACATAAATGCTCAGTAAATCCACCGTTAATTTCAATCCTGCTATTTGTACTGCGAGCACACACACACACACACAGGTTATAGTATAAACACACACACACACACACACACACACACACACACACACTTCACTTCTGAGACTTGTCCGGCTCGAAATTAAAGATTTAATTCTGGCCAATTTTCTTTATTCCACTTCAAACACTGAAATCAAAGAAAAGTAAATGGGTGGCCTTCTAATGAGGCACATGGAGCAACATAAATCATAACCTGCAGGGATATAAGAAGTCATCTGTGACATACAACCTGCAGTGTCTGTGTTTCTGCTTTGAAATACTGCAGCCAATTTACTCCCGTTATGTTGCTTTGTTTAGATGTTTTCTCTTTCTTTCTTGCACACATACTGTATACACAATCAGACACACAAGCAATGTATTGCTCTGATTTTAAAGTCCTATTGCTTTCACTGCTGCATATAGTGTTTCTATATGTAACACACGTACATACACACTCCCTGTCAGAGTCCCCTGCTTGTTGCATGCGTCTTATTTCAAGGTGATATTGTGATATTTGGTGTCTCAACACGCGGCGCCATGATAACTCCCTTCAGACCACATTTTAACACTGCTGCAGATTAAAAAAGAAAAAAAAAACAGCTGACTACCATTTTACTCACTGTCGCATATTTACTTGTGTGGAGGGCTGACGTAAAGCTTTATGGACAGGGTACATGTCTTTCTTCTCAAAGAGACTGTCATCTTTATGAATGTGTGGCTGTTGGGTGCAATATGCATGGTGGGGAAGACATCCCTGAGTCAATGAGATAAAACATGTAGTCAATTTTATTACATTTTATTGTATTGTATTTTATTATTGCATTTTAATAATGGATGGATAATTGAACAGGGCCAAAACAACAACAAAGAGACACAAAATGACTATAAGGTGACACAAAACAACTACAAAGAGACACAAAATGACTATAAGGTGACACAAAACAACTACAAAGAGACACAAAATGACTATAAGGTGACACAAAACAACTACAAAGAGACACAAAATGACTATAAGGTGACACAAAACAACTACAAAGAGATGCAAAACAGCTGCAAATAGACACAAAGAGACACACAATGACTAGAGAAAGACTCAAAATGGCTACAAGGACACACACAGTGACTACAAAGAGACACACAGTGACTACAAAGAGACACACAGTGACTACAAAGAGACACACAGTGACTACAAAGAGACACACAGTGACTACAAAGACACAAGTGGTCCTTGAGTTCAAATTCATTAGTCAAAGTCTCTTTTCTACTTCGTTCTGTTCTGTTCCGTTTTATAAAAGGATATATGGGTATGAAATGAAAGATGAGGACAAAAATCCATCACCAACTGACCTCCTTACACACACACACACACACACACACACACACACACACACACACACACACTTGTCAGTCAGCGGTCGGTCATTGAAATGATCTGCAGATCTGCGCTCTCTAATCCACACAGTAATAGGAAACTGCAGAGAGAGAAACTCTACCCCTGTGATGTGGGACTCTGGATAAACTCTGGTCTGGTTTAATGCTGGATAAATAGACGCCTATTCACACACTGGCAAACACACATGCACACACACCAACAGAAGAAAACAACCACACACACACACACACACACACACACACACACACGGGGTGAATAAAACTGCCATGTGTATGTACCTGCAGTGTGTTACAGGTCCCTTAGTGCCGCGAACACATGTGATCTTATGACCTCGTAGTGCAAACATTTGGCTATTGGATATATATATGTGTGTGTGCGTGTGTGTGTGTGTGTATGTGTGTGTGCTTTGACCTGTCTGGGTGTGATTGTGTTTTTGCAAGATCAGTGTGACTTACTGGCTGTGCGTTCGCAGGTCTGTATGTGTGAGACGTGTGTAGTAACACTCTGTGCTGCCACAATTAGCCTCATCCAACTTACGTCCTGCTCCGGGCTGCAGGAGAGAACGGCGTCAGTCTTGTGTGAGTGAGATATGTTTGTTGTTTTGGCTCTGTATTCAGGCACATTGGATCTGAAACAAAACAACAACGATGAGGTTATAGTGCTGACTCTCAGTTCACATGCATGCTGAGCTGTCTTTTATACATGTGTATACATAGTGCACTTGTTTTAGGACAGTGCAGCAGTACAATGATCCTGAACAGGAAGTTAAAGCAGCCAACGAGCTCCTTGTGGTCAAACTCGGGAATGTTTTTGACTGACCAAGGCAGCAGTCACCTGACCTCAGTCCAGCTGATCATCTATTGCACTGCAGACACAAACGACAAACAAAAGATAAACTCTTAAATAGCCTTGAATTACAGCTAAAAGATAACGCTATACCCTCATAGTCACATGGTTTGATTTCAAGTCCATAAAGAGTATGAAGCCAAACAGCAGAAAATGACTTCCCATCCCGCTGTTAATGATCTGTAACACATCAGGATGAAATCTTCTAGAAATAAGTCAAGTGTCCAACTGAGCAGAATGAAGTCAGCGTCAGTCGCCGTCTTCTTCTGACACACACAGAGACAGAAAGAGATTAAGAGAGGAAGATATACTGTAGATGGACATGGCATATGACAACATTGGGCAGGAGAAGGCACATGTGGGAGCTTGTAGCAGAGTAAAGTTTGTAATACATTGTTGAATATATTATACATTTGGGTTATTTAACCGGCTCAGGCCCAAAACTGCTGCTGTGGTTGAGGCTTGGACAGAAGCTGTGAGGATATATGTGATGATATGATCCATAGACTTTACATAACAATGTGGACATAGTCACCGGGACGTCTCCCATTTGTTTGTGGACAACGGTTTTGAAGCCTCGAGTTTGGCCATTGTTTTGCCGTCGCCATCTTTGTTTTTTGGAACCAGAAGTGACACAAGAGGGCGGAGCAAAGTACAACTTTTTTTTACAATTACAACAATTAACTTTCATGAACTAAAAACACACTGAGAGAAAAGGTTGAAGGTCAAAGACGAAAACACGGACAGCACGTGGTAGCAACCTGTCAATCACAAGGTAGCCCCGCCCTAAAGCAAGCGCTGTTTTATCATCATGCCGTATTGGAGAAGACTTGAAACTTGCCATTGAGACCACAAACTCATCAGGAAAATGTTTCCTGAGGTCATAGATCAAGGTAAAAGTCGGGACATTTTCACATAGACTTCTATTCATCTGGATAGAGTCTGGAGTCGCCCCCTGCTGGACATTAGAGATAGTGCAAGTTTAAGGCACTGCTTCACTTTTCAGACCCGGCCCGATGGTATTTCTGATGTGGCCTATATATCAAGTAAGCCCAATTTAATTTCTACGTATGTGTGTGTGTACTGTATCTATGTCTGTTTCTTTCTACATGTAGCCATCTTGCATAGAGCGTTTCCTTTCTTCCTTTCCACACACACACACACACACACACACACACACACACACACACACACACACACACACACACACACACACCCTGATGAAGATGGATGTGAAATCGTATAAAAAGCCCTGAAGGCTGCTACGTGCATATGGCTCTCTGTACATCTGTCGATGCACATCTGATGAGCTTTAACATGTGTGCTTGTATAAAATATAAATATATTATAATTGTGTGTGTGTGTGTGTGTGTGTGTTTGTGCACAGTATGTGTGTAAGCATGTGAGTATACGATGTATGTAGACATGTGTGTATTATGAGTAAGTATTTGTGTGTGAAGTAAATTAGTACACTGTGTGAATCATACATGTGCCATATGTGTGTGTGTGTGTGTGTGTGTTGTGTGTGTGTGTGTGTGTGTGTGTGTGTGTGTGTGTGTGTGTGTGTGTCCATGCTTGTGAGTTAATTGGTGCATCTCTGAAAGTGTGAGCTATTCTCAGAGCATTTACATATGCAAGTGTGTGTATAGTACAGTATATGTGTGTATTTTTATGTACATAATTTACTTGTGTGTGTGTGTGTGTGTGTGTGTGTGTGTGTGTGTGTGTACAGTCCCTCCAGGCTGTGGGAGACTGTGCTGTGATCAGCCTGCTTGGCGCAAGCCAATTGTGTGACTAAATGGGACTGAGTCAGACTGCAGTGAATACAATACCTCCTCTTCAACCACCATCATCACCGGCTCTCTGCTGGATGCACAGAACAACATTTCATTCTTACTTTGTAGCCGCTGAACACACAGAGAAGCATTAACATGTTTCATTTATCAATCGTGCTGTGTTTTCAAAGTCAATTGCATAAAGCAGAATCCTACTGAGCTAATACTTTCAGTAAAACATCATTTAGTGTGTGAGTGAGACCTCATGTGCTACTTCATTTGTGCCTCTGCGTTTCTCTTGTCCTGATCATTTCCCCGAACACCAGGCAAATAAATCCATGCAGCTGGTCATTCATCCAGCAGCAGCAGCAGCAGCAGCAGCAGCAGCAGCAGCAGCAGCAGCAGCAGCAGCAGCAGCAGCAGCAGCAGCAGCAGCACAGAGTCTCTGTGTTTTGTTTTTCATCTCTGCATGTTGCTCTATACATCCTGCATACAAAACGCTTTCCGACTCGCACTCTTCATCCGACTCTCAGGTCTCTCTTCAGTTCAACAGGCCTCATTGAACTGGGGGAAATGGCTTAATCAATATCGCTAATCAAACAGGACTCTCAAGATCTTTCTCTACCTCTCACCCCCCCTCTTTACCGGCCTCTCTGTTTTTAAACATTTTGACAGGAGAATGCATTCTGTAAGTGTAACGTGTACTGGCGGGGGTGCTGGCGACCAGATGCAGATTGTTCAAAAACACACAGCGAGGAAGCGAGAGAGGTGAGACAGACTGAAAGAGAGCAGATGCATATATGCGTGCGAGGAATGCTGGATTAGTGTGTGTGTGTGTGTGTGTGTGTGTGTGTGTGTGTGTGTGTGTGTGTGTGTGTGTGCTTTCCAAGGTGCAGATGGCGGATGTCAGTGTTAAAAAATTCATGATGCCATGTTTGGAGATTCCTGGGGGATATCTTGTTGTTCAACTGGCCTTACAGAGCGCGCGCA
The DNA here is from genome assembly GCF_900634415.1 of Cottoperca gobio. NCBI lineage: Eukaryota > Metazoa > Chordata > Actinopteri > Perciformes > Bovichtidae > Cottoperca > Cottoperca gobio. The sequence continues at coordinate 25,554,065 of NC_041358.1, forward strand.
CACACACACACACACACACACACACACACACACACACACACACACACACACACACCGCCTGTGAGTCATGTGTGTGTGTGTGTCTGTTAAAAGACTCTCTGGGATTTCTTTGTCTCACAAAGTTGCCAGATCCGTCGAACTGTCGAGTATTCACAAGAATAATGTTATATGTTATTTCCAACAACTACAAATACGTTGATTTAACATCAAACCAAATCTTTCACCACAAAAGAACAAAGAACACATGTATTGGGGAAGTTGACGTTTGAGCTCATGTTGGTTATATTTCATATATAACCAGTTGCAGACTTCCATCTCTACAACATCTACATTATTGTTGCTCTTCTCAAACAGACTTAAATCAGCAAATATAACAATTCATGATTTCAACTTCTATGTAAATCTGTGTTTAGTCGGGAAACTTTGATGAATTATGCAAGCTTTGATCCTTTTTCTTTTTAAGTATTAATATTTAAAGTATCTACAAGATATTGTTTGGCTTCTAACCTCTGCTGCAAAGTTACTAAACTAAACTTTTTATCGACAGGATTTTTTATTCTTAACTTTGAGTGAGAGTAAATGTTTAGGAATATTAAGCGTGCAATGATGTTGGATTTGATAGATGCTCTGTGAGGCTGCAAGCTTTAAGGTTTACCTTGCTCAGTTTAGCGTGTTAGCATGCTAACGTTTGCTAAGTAGAGCTGCGGCGGATGAGAATGACATTCGGTTTAGAAGTATTTGGCCATAAAGAACTTTTGACATGATGCTGGATGAGGATCACAAAGGTTGTTACATTTCATCTCGAGAGGAACACAAGTGTCTCTGCCGAATGTCATGTCAATCCATCCTGTAGCTGTTGAGATATTTGAGTCTGAGCCGTCGTGGCGGACCGACCGGCAGGCATCGCCGTCCCTGGAGCCGTGCCGCTAAACGTGGCTGTAAAGCTGCACACAAACAAAGAAGGCACAGAGGAAGAGACAGAAATAGCGTGGAGGAAAAGGAAGACAGAGATGCTCTTCTTGCGTACACTTTGAGCAATTCTCCTGACATTTTAATGTCAGCAACCACGACACCTTTCTTCCTGTGCGATGCCTTTGTAGTTATATGCATGTAACAGATAGAGCCGGTGAGGGAAGCTGGGAGAAAAATATACACACTTTCCTTACGTATGACCAAAGTGATCCGAACTCCCCATTACACACATTACTCCACGGCTGCTCCCCTGACACGCTGTTTGTTGAGTGAGCACACATTAGCGTGCCAAGACCATTTGAGCAAACAGAGCACTCGCAGCCCAAGTGGAGCGGGTTCGGACTCTGCACTAGGTAATGGAAACTGGCAGCGAGTGTCATGACAAACCCAGAGCCTCACACAGAGATGAACATGAGCCCCAGTTCTCATTACAGCCTCATTTTCTACTTTCAGCCACAGCAGCTTTGTGCGTTTAGAGTTGTTTACGACAAAAGGTTTTATGTCGTCTTCTTTACGTTGCTCTCGGTGCACAGATCACGACATTACATGAGCTCACATTTTGTTTTACTCGCTGTACGTTTTGTTCGCAGGGTTTACACATCTGTGAGGCTGTGATCACTGTGATCGTTGTTTGGTGCTGCTCTGCAATAAATAGTCCTTTAGTAATCAAGTGCATCTCCAGCTCTCTGTTTTCTTTGTTGTCAGTGGAAGTCGGGCATCACACGACCTTTCAGCTGACTTCATACTGTGATCGCTCTCGTTGCTTTAAGAGCCTAATCCTCAGTTTCTGCTCCCAATCATCACAGTTCACGTGTTCTGCATTGCTGCTGTGAAAGAAGCTGAGCGTCCATGTGTAGTTTGATTGTCTGTGTGAGAAGAGCATTTTAACCAAACTGCTTCACCTCATTCACACTTTAAAAAGAGAGAGAATGAAACACCTTCATGTCTCTGAAAGATATCACCCTCACTTTGAAGTGGTCACTCGGACGTCACTGGCATCAGAGGTCTTTGTGAAGCAGAGAACGCTGACCCAGACTACCCATAACACCCTTCTCTGCAGAGGAGCCGACGTGCACGCCTCCAAATCTCAACAACAAGGACAAAAGGAGCAAAAGCAGAGCAAACATTCAGACAGATTTAAAGTCTTTACACGGGTGTCTTGTTAGTTTTCGTGTTTGAAACATCTCTACTGTATTTTGAAACAATAAAGTCAGTAAACTGTGAAGATGTGCGTTTCATTTCTCTATAATCCAGGAATAAATTGAACAAATATCAATTACATGGTAAATTGCATTAGTGATCAGTTTGAGCCGGACAGTCGTGATCACGGTTTCCACTTTATCAGCTGCAGAAAGGTTCACGCTCTGCAGCTTTAAACTAAACGGAGGCGGAGATAAAGACATCAGATATTGTTTCTACTTGTGGCGCCAACCACCTTGATATATCCTGTCATGCATGTCTGCACAAATAAATGATCTACACACATACACACTGACTCCTGCACATTTGTGTGAGTGAGCATACCGGTACACACAAAGTAATGCACTTTATATATAGAAAGGGAAGCACACACACACACACACACACACACACACACACACACACACACACACACACACATCTTTGTCACTGCAGGCAAATGAGCACACATTTCAAACAAGTACACACATCATTACACACATGAGGACACACACACACACACACGGCACATTTCCTGGGCCATGTGATGCTAATTAAGTTCAGAAACAAAGTGTTCCACCTGGGATTTTCCACCCCAACCCACAATATTAACCCTGTCCTGGAGCTGAGAACAGACACACACACACGCACACACACACACTTGCATTCCCTCACGCACAGTTAAAAACCCGCCAACAGAGTGACATTAGTAACACTAACCATCTGAGACAGATCCACACCATGCAAACCAGCCATCTAACACAAACTCAACCTCCCCAAACATTAACCTAGTTTCCGGGCAGACTCCTCTCCTCCGTCTCTCCTCTCTTCTCCTCTCGCCCTCCCTCTCTCCCTCTCTCCCCTCTATCCCCTCTACTCCCTCCTCTCTCCTCTCCTCTCCTCCTCTCTCCTGCTCCTCCTCTCGCTCCTCTCCTCCCCTCCTCTCTCCCCTCCTCTCCCCTCCTCTCCTCTCCTCTCTCCCCTCCGTCTCTCTCTCTCCCCTCCTCTCCTCCACCACAGCCGCCTCTCCTGCCTCACATTCCTGTTCTCCGTGGCAACCGTATCGGTGACAGGGTAAAAGGAGGAAATGGCATCATCCGGAAGCGAAGAAGATATGAACTGAAAAGAAGTCGAGCGTCGAGGAGACGGAGGTGGAGGGAAGGGGAGTGCAGGAGTAAAAGGTTATCAGGCGAGTTGTAAGAAAGTCAGTTAACTGTTGACAAAGAGCGTTGAGGATTTATCCAGAGTAAAAGCCTTTAAACACTATTTAATAACTCATTTAATTTGCACGGCAGTATATCTGTTCATGAACACGTCCTCACAGAATATCACGCAGATATATTTCCAGAGATTTGAGGTCTAAATAGTTCTAATACTTTCGGGTGACGTGACCCTTTAACCCTTTAAATAACTTCGTTAGGAAAGAAAAGTCTTTGCAGGCAAGTGGAGCAACTTTGTCTGGCCAAATTACACCATCTGGCAGGAAGCTGGGACAACATGGTGTGTGGTGTGTGTGTGTGTGTGTGTGTGTGTTGTGTGACTTTGACAGAAAGCGATGTTGTGTGTCCGGTCGGATGAGTTTCTGGCAGCAAACATGGGACATCCAACTAAAAACAGTTGTGTAATATGTTCCACATCCGTCTATTAACAGATCTTAAAAACTTATAGATCACTAGATCCCCTCCACAGATGAATCCTCACACACACACACACACACACACACACACACACAGTGTTCCTACATGTATTTCATTAATAGTATTGTGTATAAGTACACTACTAAGCAACCTTGTAAGGATTTGCCTCCACTTCTATGACACAGCGTCCTCAGTGACAGCAACGTTCCCTGAGAGAGTAAATGTCAAAGTGACATTGAGCGAGCATCAAGCCAGTCTGCGCTGTGTGCGTGTGCGTGTGTGTGAGTGTGTGTATGACCTAGTCTGAGCGTCCCCTGGGTCTGGAGCTGGCTGACTGTTCCCAAGCTGTCACCAGACATCGACTCAAACCGCTATCCGCTCACCATCGACACACTGACTCACCGAGCTTCATCCATCACATTTATAAACACATCGAGAGGAACCGTGCTGCACCGAGCTGAATTGAATTGTTTTTTTTGGCTCCCTCAACTGAACTATGTTAGAAAGCGATATTTAAAAGAGAAAATCTCTTATTTGCTGCGCCTGGAAATGGATTTATTTTCAGAAAATACTTGAGTATTGAACTCTCGACCAGGAAGCATTGTGCATTCAAACATCAGGAAACCACACAGGTGCAGTACTGCTCTCTCCGCCTGCCTCGGCTAAATGATTGCTTGTTGTACTCATGGAGGGTTATTGTGTAACCGTTATCGTCTGTGTGCCGAGTGTACTACGATCATTAACAGCTAATATGTCTCAGATTCTCACCTCGAAGAGCTGCGTTTTTATGTGGGAGTGACTGTGAGCGCCTCAGCATGCTTCAAATGAAGAGCCTGTTAGATAAAGGCTTCAGGATGCTGGAAATAAAACTAGTTTGAACAAAGTGAAATCAAAACATTGTTTATAAGGCATGATGGCCACCATTAAAGGCATTGTAAAAAAAAAAAAGCCTCAGGAAACGATGGATCGGTGCACACTGACCGTTGTTACAGTAGTTTCTCACCTCCGCACACCTGGCCAATCGAAGCTTTGAGAAACTGTCAGTCTTCCTGATGCCATGCAAAAGACATGGAAGAGAGAGATCAGGGACGCAGTGTGATGGAGCCAGGAGAAGGCTCTGATGTGAAATATCATTGATCCTGTTCACACTTGGTTTTAACATGCGGCTCAGAAGATCAGATCACAATTTGACAGCGTTAAATGAAAGCGTGAGCGATCACCATGCATTATACAATCACTCAAACCACTTGCAGACGAGGTGTGCGAAGCATTTCACCAAATATCTTTTGTAGTGTAAACGCAAATGTGGAAAAGCCCACAGATATATTCCGTGTGCAGTGAAACACACCAAGGAATAGACCTCGTCTCGTTTGATTTCTTCTTCTTCTTTTAATCTCCAGCAGATTACGCTCAGGAAGTCTTTGCAAACGGAAGTTCTGAACGTGTATATTTCCATACACAGCGGGAAGGTGGGATCCGATCAGAAGTCAGTCGCGTCATTTCCCTCATTTGCAGTGATGTCGAGATACAACGAAAGACACAAAAGAGGAAAATCCTCAGTGGAAAACACACACTGAGGGGAAGTGGTCTTCAATTGTCCAGGGGCAGTGAGAGCGTCGATCACAGATCCTCTTTGGTGCACAAAAACTAAAGGCAGAGTTTCCAAGTTCAGAACAAACCTGCGCAACTTGAAGCATATTGTGGCGAGCACTTACCGAGGCTCTCACAGCGGCTCTCACAGAGCGGCTCACAGAGCGGCTCACAGAGCGGCTCACAGAGCTGGTAACAGAAGACAGAACAGCTGCTGAAAACAGACTCAGTCAGCAGTGGAGACGCAATCAGAGCGGCGGCTGCACAACGAGCTCATCAAGGCAACTTTCCAACGTTTTGTAATGGAAAGAAAGTGAAACACAAACACAAGCGACGGGCGGACGCTGCTCTGGGTCCAGAGGATCCTGGAAGCAAATATATTCAAAAGTTTGGAAGATACTTGCAGCCGTTTATTCGTCAGTGTGTGTGAAGGCCGTTACCTCTGATGTTAAACCTTTGGCACTTTCAGATGCAGTTTGTGATGAGTTTCTCTGGTGGTCTAGTGGGACGGCTTCCAAAACACAACACCAGATGGTTGTGAGTTCAACACCAGAGGCTGCCACACCATGTGCCCCTGAGCAAGGCACTTAACCCTGAGTAGCTCCAGGGAGACTGTCCCTGTAGGTAGCTCTAGATAAGAGTGTCTGCTAAATGACCTGTATCATAATAATGATGCTATTTGAATGTGTTACTGTATTTACACGATGGTTCCTTACACTGGCTACCTGTTGCCTTTAGAATTGATTTATTGAAGTTATTCATCAGATGTCTTATTGCCCCTCCTCTTCCTGCACCCTGAGACCCTCCGAGGTGACAGAGACTTTGCAGTCAGGGACCTCCCTGAGGAGATCACGCCTTTAAATCACTTTATTTTAGCGTTTATGCATTTAGTTAATTTCATTTCATTCATATTTATTGTAAAACAACTTTCTAACTGTGTTTTGAAAGATGCTTTACAAAATAAAGTGTATTATTTATTATTATTATTATTCATACCATGTATGAGCACCGAGCACAAGAGCAAACCAGCATCGCTTGGTGTCAGTGACGACGGATGAACTCCCCCAAACAACTTGCCGTATCCTTTTTAAAACGTGCTTTTCAGAGCAGAATCAGAGGCCTCCCGTTCTCCCACAGATCTGTGTCGGTGTTGTTAAAACTCAGCAGACAGCACTGTACAAATATAGCTGAGTAACTAGGCCTACTGCAAATAGAACAGAAGTGAATTTAATCAAATCAACACAGCATGCTCTATGTTCAACATTCACCCTCTGGCTGCACCCCTCCTCCTGCTTCCTCTTCCTGTCTGCTCTGTCTGCTTCACTTTCTCACTCTTGCCTCCTTGCAGACGCTGAAACGCACATGCACAAAACATGGCCTTATTCGCCCCCCAACAAACCCAAACGTTCAATCCCTGAGCGAGCTCACGTGATTGCACGAGGATTCAACGGTCAGACTATCATCAACGTTGTTTTAATTAAATGGGTTGTTTTTCCAACATATAGGCTGATTCATCTTTGCTAATAATGTTACTGTACTGTGTATTTTAATTTACATTTCAACATTATTGAACAGGTCCTCCTGCAGTAACTCTGGTGACCCCCTAGGTGTCACGGACCCCCTGTTGAAGACCCATAATTTACACCGCTTTCCTTCATTTCTGGATATAATAATGTCATTTCCTCTCTTTCAGTTCATGTCCACCAGCTATGTGCAGCTAAACGCACACTTACCCACATGCAACACAGAGCAGCACCTTCTGCATTTTAACAACATATATCATAGTTCCCTAAATCACTACAAGTACCTCGAGTCAGGACGTTAATCACGCTCAGCCTCACTGACCAGCTTTCTGCAGGATGCAAACATCTCATGATAAACGCTGTTTGGTGGTATTGTCGGATTATTTAGACAACAGGGAGCATTAAGCTGGAAACAGAGCAGCAAGGTGACACTGATGTCTGGCCTGCGTCTCCACTGACACACACTATAGTTTATGACAGACTCGTGGGGTTGGTAGTGTGTATATGTGTGTGTGTGAGTGTGTGCATTTGCTCGACCGCCTCAATTACTGTACGCAGCCGTCAGTCAGTCAGCAGGCCGACCGGCTGGGTCCAGACGGGGTGAAGCAGCAGGCTGGTGAGCAAAGTGAACCTCAGCGGCAGTGCAAACAGACCACAGTCGGACCACATCACAACCACACAGCCATTTACAGCGTCTGCAGGGAGGGAGAGCAGCACGGATAGAGAGAGAGAGGAAGAAAGGGAGGGAAGGAGGACTGGTGGGACGACGAGGGCCAAGTTTAAAGGAGGAAGAGTGAAAAGGGAAGGACACAAAAAGGGAGAGGAGGAGAGGCGGTAAGAAACGTTAAAGGGAGAAATAGAAGAGCAGACATTTACACAATCCAAGAACCCAATTTAAGCATTAAAAAAAGAAGCTTTCCATCTTCACCCCATCTGTCGGATGACGGCTATATTTACTTCTGACAACTGAGTCACCTGACACAGTGTGGAGAAACGATTTATTTTAATAGCCACCTTCATGCACCCATAACGACATATTGCTCAGGTAAGCAGAGATATCTACACGGCAATGCAACCAGTTCATTTGAGGTTTTCTGTTTCAGTCCCACATTGAAACTGTGGTTACATGAAAGGCTGACGAATATACTAAAGAGGTTTAGATTTGGTTCATCGTGGATGTGCTGCAGGGTTGTGTTTGGACCCTTGTAGCATCTAAACATCCAGCCTTTGAACATAACCTTAGTCAACAGCATGTCGTTCAGTTTAATCCGTGCAGTTAAAATAATCCAATGTCGTTCTTTATGAACAGTTTTTAACAAACAATAAATGTTTCCAACTCTAAAATTAGGTTCACATACAACTCAAGGGTTAATATATTGTAAATTATTAAAAAAAAAGAGCTACTAAGAAGTACGTTTGTGATGTTATGTCAGCTGTGGATGTAAATTGAAAGAAGTGGTTTTACATCAATCCAGCCTGTGCTCCTTTCTATGCAGACGTCCGCAGACTATGATTAGAAGCGTGTTCACGATACGACAAAAACAAACATAATCCAGGAGAAAAACGTCCCATCAAAACGTAACTGACAGTGCAAGCTTCGTTATGTGGAAACTTTATTCTTCAGGAGAGCGGGCTGAGTTCAGACACGGCTGCAACAGGGACAGGGAGGAGCAGAGTTGGAGATTATGAATAAGGGAAAAGCCAACAGTTCTGATGACGTACGCTTCCACAGGTCACCGGCCCGCCCAAAACACTTGACCTGACGATGACACTCACTCAAAACCAGAAATGTAAACCTCATGGTGACAGGATCTCCACTGTGGATGATTTATTCTAGACACTGACGTCTCTAGTAGAGCTGCAACTTCATTAATAATCGACTAATTGGTTATATAATCTTTCATGCAAAAATGCCTCAAATTAGGAGATTCCTTGTCTGAACATCTTTGGGTTTTTGGATTGACAGAATAAGGATTTTGAGAAGACATTTTTGACACTTTATATAAACCTTTTTACAGACCAATCGATTAATCTACATGGGCAGATGAACCGCTCATGAAAACAATAGTTTTAGTCCTAATCCCTAAAACGTTCCGCTAACACGGGTGTAAACCAGTGTGGACAGACTCAGATGGGCTGTGGGTTGGCGAGCTGACATCGGGCAGCACATGACAGATGACAAGCTGAAAACACTTGTATTACAGAATAATCATCATTTCAGCTATTTAGCCAACCTAACATTTTACAGCCTGACACACCATATATTTATGAAGTCATGGCAAATGATTTTGATGTAAAAAAGAAAAAAAAGATTCAAACTTGATTAAATGCCTTCCACTGCAGGAGCTTAACTTTGATCCCTGCGCAACAGGCATGTACATTTTTAATATGAACAACAAACCCTGAAAACCAACATAATTATAATTCTCAAGTACAAGTTGGCAGGAATATATTTGTGAAGCACACAGAGGAGCTGAGAGGATCTAACATTAGCATCGCTGTGTTTAGGAGAGTAACTACAAGCAGACCATTATCTTGTCTTTGGCACTCACTGTAATGCCTGCTTTTAGGAGCGAGCGCGGATAAATGCTAGAAGAGAAAAGCAGAGAGAGAGGGGAGAAAAAGAAAAAGGCAAAAATAACAGTATAAACAGAGAATAAAGGCAGGAAACAAACAAAAAAAAAACGTGGATAGAAACAGAGACATGTGATGACGGTATTTTCCTCCAGGTGTATCAGAGGAAAGGAAACAGAGAAGGTTTCACAGTGTGAGGAGGAAGCCAGGCCGCTGCTGTAGTGCGTTAGCCCGAGGTGTTTTCATACTTCAGCTAGCGCTGATGGATGGAGGTCATAAGCAGATGAATTAGTGATGAGGATCAGGATGAAAGTGCTTTCCAGAAATCTACAGGGCTGAGCAGACAAAGGGATAGACACGGTAGTGCCCTGCCGTGAACTGTCAACACATATGATACGTGCCAACACTTCAGTACAATCTGTAGCCTGTCAGTGTGAGCGCTGGTTCATTTTAGGACAATCTGTATTTCAGCTGAAGTTTTTTTACTTGATTTAAAGCAACATAATGTAACAATTGCTATTTGTGTAATTGCTGTAACAATACATGTGCATTTGTTAGATATTACTTATGCTCACAGTCAGACATCAAGCCAGTTAACAACTAAAGATATTGCAATCCAGCTAATATTACTAATGAGTGCTCCCAGGCAGCACAGCTAACTGAGCTAACAGCTAACTGAGCTAACAGCTAACTGAGCTAACAGCTAATTAGCTAACAGATAACTAGCTAACAGCTAACTGAGCTAACAGATAACTTAGCTAACTGAGCTAACAGCTTAACTGAGCTAACAGCTTAACTGAGCTAACAGCTAACGGCAGCTACAGTTAGCAGCAGTTGGCGTACATTTGGCAACAAGTAAGGTTTCTGTCCATCAGGAAACTCCGTAAATCACAGAGTCGAGACAGAGAAGCTGGATGAAACTTTTCCTCCGTTAAATATGATCCAGCTTGATATTAGCAGTCGAGAAAACAAGCTAATGAATGAACCTGATGAGTTGTTGCAGTGGCAGAATGTTAGCATTATAAGTTCAAAGTTATTTTTGAGCATCAAACACAACATTTAGCCAATTTATTTAAAGAACATTTATATTCGTAGTAAAATACCTTTAATTTAACATGAAACTCATCATCAGATAGTAGACAGAAATATTATAACAATATCAATTTGTGACTTTCAGATATTCATTTGCGAAAATTTTTTAGCACTTTCACAGAATAACTTCACGAGAGAACAGGTGAGAAGATTTACTGCCAGCTTGTTCTGGCATGCATTTATCGCAGGACGGCCTTTGTCTAAATATACACGTGTCTGCAATGTGCTTTGGTATTTTAAAGCTTCTGTCAGTGGGAAGTTTGGTATCCACCTCCTCTCCGATGAATTTTCTCTGTAGGACTGTGAAATATTGGCAGCAAGCTTTGACCTCGTTCATGAATTTTGTTCAAACTGCCGTCAAAGTCGGAGGTTTGCTGTCGACATTTTAGGCATCTGAGAAGAAAATAGCCGTCAGACATTTTAGCCAAACTGGAAATATGTAAAAGGGAAGTCAAACTTATCACGTGGCCAAAGTACATACAGTATCCATGACATGGTGAGCAAACTCCAGCTGTCGAGGAAGATCAGAAATAATTGTTTGAGGGTGAGAAACACAGAAGCAAAAGAAAGGGAATAAGAAAGAAAAAGAACAAAGAGAGAGTGTGAGCGATTAAACATGTGAAAGAAGAATTAAAAAAAGATGAGACTGAAGTTAGAAGAGAAAAAGAAGATCTGGTTTCTGCTCTAGGAGCCAAGAGATGAGGAAGAGGAGGAGCAGGAAGAGGAGAAGGAGGTGGAGAATGAGGAAGAGGAGGAGGTGGAGAATGAGGAGGAAGATGAGAAGGAGGGTTAGTTGCAAAAAGAGCAGGAGAGAGAAAGCAAGGGCACTTGCTAAATTAATTTGGCTTTCAGCAATGGGGGGTCTACTATATCCTGCTGTTAATGTGTGTGTGTGTGTGTGTGTGTGTGTGTGTGTGTGTGTGTGTGTGTGTGTGTGTGTGTGTGTGTGTGTGTGTGTGTCTCTTGTGTGTGTGAAAAACATTAGCATGCATGCTTATAGATATCTTTTGGACAGAAGACTAAATAATGAACCTGAACTCTGGTGTGTCAGGAGAAGACAAGGCAGGGGTGTGTTCGTGTGTGTGTGTGTGTGTGTGTGTGTGTGTGTGTGTGTGTGTTTAGGTGCACTGCCACCAGGATTGGAAGTGACAGGCAGGAAGTATCAGAGGCAGCTGTGTAACAGCCCACTAACCACACAGGGGAGGGCTCTACACTGGAAAACATTACCAGGGGGTGGGGGGGAGAGCAAGACTGTAGAGAGAGAAAGACTATAGAGAGAGAGAGAGAGAGAGAGAGAGAGAGAGAGAGAGATAGAGAAAGAGAGAGAGCAGAGACAGACAGAGACAGAGAGAGACAGAGAGACAGAGAAGAGAGAGAAGAGAAGAGAGAGAGAGAGAAAGAGAGAGCGAGAGCGAGAGCCAGAGCCAGAGCCAGAGCCAGAGAGAGAGAGAGAGAGACAGAGAGAGCGAGAGAGAGAGACAGAGACAGAGACAGAGAGAGAGAGAGAGAGAGAGAGAGAGAGAGAGAGAGAGAGAGAGAGAGACAGAGACAGAGAGAGACAGAGAGAGAGACAGAGACAAGAGAGATACAGAGAGAGACCATAGAGAGAGACAGAGAGAGAGAGAGAGAGAGAGAGACAGAGAGAGACAGAGAGAGACAGAGAGAGAGACAGAGAGAGAGAGAGAGAGTAGATATATAGTATATATTATTCGACACACACATACATATACATACACACACACACATATATATCTATAAATACGTGTCACATTTGTGAAGATTTTCAATCATGAAGTTAAATCTCGGTAATAAAAGGCTGAAAATAAAGTATCCTTCAACACAACGTCGACAAAGACACCTGCATGCACACATACAAAGAGAAGAGAAGACAAATAGGAAAAGGAACTGAGAGAGAAAAGGCGATAGTAGAGAAAGAGCTTCTGTTGTGAGTGAGCGTGAGAGTGTGTGTACGTGCGTGTGCGTGTGAGTTCAGTGTTAATGAGAGGGCCACCCTCTAGGCGTCAACCCTGTTAATCACCCACTCTGTCTGCAGGGGGGGACTGGCTCTGTCACTGGAAAACAAACAACACACAGATCTCTCACACACACACACACACACACACACACACACACACACACACACACACACACGCACGTTTCTGTCACAAGCTTCCTCTGACTCACGCGCACACACCATTGTTGTTTCTATTGGATCTCACACTGACACTATCTTGAAAGTGCACGCACATGCATAGACACACTAAACACACACAAACACACACACACACTTTTTCTCTGTAGCTGCTCGCGCCCACGCTGAAGCTCCCTAAAGTAATTACAGCGCTGGGGAAATGGAGGTGCTGCCGCTGGCCGGGGGAGTGGGGCAACCTGATATGCTATTAGAGAAGGAGTGGGGGGAGGTGGTCGTTGTGGGGATACAAGGCCGTGCTTGCCACTGATGGAGTGGAAGTGCAATTGAAAGTGTGTGCGTGCGTGTGTATGTGTGTATGCATGTGCACGGTGTGTCTGTTTGTGCGTGCATGTGTTTAGGGAGGGTGTGAGTGAAGGAGGAGGGATAAGCTGTATTGCATTCATCGTTCAATTTGATCGCAACATTTTGATTTGAATCTGAAGACGGTTTTGACTGGAGAAAAATATAACATTACAAAAGCTTCCATGCTAAATTTGGTTACAACTAGATTAAAACCTGGTTTGTAGCGAGTGCTGCCTCACACAAGTATCACTCATGGGGAAGCCACTTTAAAAAACACATACCCTAATCGTAAAATACGTCGCAGAATTGTTTAATTTGTTGTCTCGTGAGTGACAGGTGACCATGGTCAGTTGCGTTTTTAAAAATGTTGGGAAACAGCGCTACGATTTTTAGCAACATAATAGATTGCATTTTGATGGAAAAGCTAAGGTTTATAATGCATGCATGTCGAGGTGGAACATTTAAGGGGTTAAATCCTACACAGAACAGAGAAGACAGAGCTGAAGTTCCCCATCAATCTTTCAATTACTCTTTGCATGTATACAGCGTCGTCTGGAATCTCTCAGGGTTTGGATTTGGCACATGCACACATTAGGTCAGAGTGAACTGGAAACAACGCAGTGTTTTTAAAACCTAAAAAAGACATGCTATGGCTAGCAGTGAAAACTAAACTATTCTAGGAAAAATAAAAACCCAGCTGAGTCGCAGTGCTCTTTATGGTACACTACAGACCGATCATTACAAATACCAAACATAATGAAAACTCTTCATTTTCCTTTCCTTACAGATAACATCAGCCTGTAGGCGAGCACACATCCTGCCGGACATTTATCCTACCATCAAAGAAATCATGTAAACTCGGGAAGCTGTGTTTCTGCAAACCATGTAAATGCTCACTTCAACCCTTAACTTAATCAGGATATATTACATGCAAAATAAAAAAGTTAGTAATAATTTAGAGACGGAAAAGTTTGCGTCCGTTTCCATGATTGTGCTTTCCTGTTCGAACGTGTGCGTTTATGCGTGTGCGCGACTGCTATCAGGCAAACAACGAGTGTATCTGTGTGTGTGAGATTGTATGCACTCACACCTACCTGAAACGCACAGACAGGAAGTGTGTATGCGAGTGTGTGCATATGTGTGTGTGTGTGTGTGCCTGCTGGCTGGCTGATGGTGGAGAGAGCGGTGCGGCGGCACAGATTAGATGAGATTAAAGCCAGTCAGAGGATCAATTAGAGGCAAAACATCAGACGGCAACACAGCCACGGCCAGCAACAATGAGATTAGCCCTGAGGTGGGGCAGAGAGCGAGCGAGCAAACACATCTGTGTGTGTGTGTGTGTGTGTGTGTGTGTGTGTGTGAACGTGTATGTGTGAAGAGAGATGGGGGGAAAGAGAGGAAATGAAGGGGGTTGGAAAGAGAGAAAGCACACAGTTCCTCCAGAAACAAAAGGAGAGGGAATAATAAAGAACGATTCCGATTTATTGCAACTACGGTCTTATTTTTGTCGCTTTGGCCAACGTTGCTTAAGATGCAATTGTCCTATCGTAGTTAACTGCTGTTAATAACGTCACCTGACTTCCTTCTTTGTTCTTACTGGTCAATATTTCTATGGCCACTAGGGGCCTTTGTCACTTTAATGTAAACTTTGTGAAAAAACAATCTGGAGAATCTTAACTTAACATCAAACTTTAAGCACTTTTCAAACATTTCAAGGTGCATTTTTTTCAAGCATCTTACCGCCGTTGTAAATAACATATCTATAGACAGTAGATACATGCATTATATTAAAGTTTCATGTCTCAAAATGCGCCACCTGTTTGTAAGTAGACCTGGCATCCTATGCAACTGTTTCATTCAAAATACAAGCACTTTTCAAACCTTGAAACATTAAAATTCAAGTGTTTTTAAGGATTTCCAGCATCTGTAGGAACCCGATGTATTGCAAGAGCACAGAGCAGCTTACAGACACGACAGTCACCTAGAGTTCATCTTGAATTAAGGCAACTGCCTAGCATGCTCCACTTCAAGAGATCTACGCCCATTCAGTGCTGTGGAGGTCGATGGGTTTCCTCGTTACACAGAGAACGTCCTCCACTGCTGGAGTTATAACGTCAGTAACAGCACGGTGGAGCACTCGTATTCCATAACACGTAGTTAAACTTCCGAGAGGCGAGACATTCCAGTAAATTACACTTTAATTTCTTTATTTCACAGAAAGGTTATTATGAACTTCTTTTCATATAAAACACACTTTTCTTTGCTTTGTGTGTTCGGTCAGACAGTGACAAGGCCAGTTAGTTGGGCTTTTATTCAATTTTATATATGAATGAATGGTTTAGCACACGGTAAACTGAAGCACGGGCGCGTTCTTTTCCATTTCTTGAATCAATAATGCATTACGAATTGAAAATCTTGACACCAAGAATGATAATTGAATTGTGAGAATCTGACCCCTTTGTGTTTGTTGTATGACAGTTCATACTGTCTGACTTGTGTAGAGCAAGGTCATCGCATTTAAAGATCTCAGCAATCTTCTGACGGTGTGCAATTTCTGTAAGTACAAATAGATGGCCAAAGCTAAAGAAATATGAAACAAGTTGTAATAACCCAGAACTACCTTTTAAGGAGAGGCTTTTTATAACGAGTAGCAAGAAAAGAGAGCTATTGTAGTGCAAAGGAAAGGTGGTGGGGGGAGGGGAAGGTAGAAGTAAAGAAGGGCTATTCATTTACAGAGAGGGTGAAAAACATATAACATATAAACATCAACATGTAAGAATCAAATAGTACATTGCTCAAACACACTGTGGCAACATGACACAAACCATCATCTCTGGTGCTCAACACACACACACACACACACACACAGCTTCACTCACCATGATATAATGGCGTTGCATCTCTGACTTCTCACTGGCCAACTTGTCACACTCAAGCTTCAAACTGGGGAGAGAGAGAGGAGAGAGAGAGAGAGAGAGAGAGAGAGAGAGAGAGAGAGAGAGAGAGAGAGAGAGAGAGAGAGAGAGAGAGAGAGAGAGAGAAGAGAGAGAGAGACAGAGACAGAGAGAGAGAGAGACAGACAGAGAGAGAGAGAGACAAAGGGAGAGACAGAGGGAGAGAGACAGAGGGAGAGAGAGAGACACAGAGACAGAAAGAGAGACACAGAGAGAGAGAGAGAGAGACACAGAGAGAGACAAAGAGACAGAGAGAGAGAGACACAGAGACAGAGACAGAGACAGAGAGACAGAGAGAGAGACAGAGAGAGACACAGAGAGAGACACAGAGAGAGAGAGAGAGAGAAAGAAGAGTGAGACAGAGAGAGAGAGAGAGAGAGAGAGAGAGAAAGAAGAGTGAGACAGAGAGAGAGAGAGAGACAGAGAGAGAGAGAGAGACAGAGAGAGACAGAGACAGAGAGAGAGACAGAGAGAGAGAGAGAGAGAGAGAGAGAGAAGAGTCAGACCTTGTTAGTCAGCTCGACAGTCCTCCCTGTAAAGTGCTGACACCAGGTGACTTCTACCCCTTTCATCATTATCACCAACAGCACTGTCATCCCTCTCATCATCACTTCTTCAACCCTCATCATCAGCACCACCTCCGTTGTCATCATCTCGGCTGCCATCACTGCCTCCATCATCATCATCATTACCGCCGTCATCATCCTCACCTTTACTAGTCGCAGTGGCAGCGTTTCCACAGAGCTTGACAAGGTGCTGTTTGACACGAGGAGGTCAAACTGAACTCCGGAGATGGTGTCTAGCCAAAATGTCTGCTTTCTAAAACTGAGAAGATGCAGTGAAGTAAAAAAATAAAAATAAAGTCTAAATATAGTGTTGGGAGCATTTCCCGCGACCCAGTCCCTGTGACAGCCATTAGCTGTAATCATGTCAGCGCTGATGTCACGCGAGGCGACAGGACAAAGGAGGACGCGTCAACAAGTCACCCAGATCGTCAAATGAAAAAGACAGGAGGGGGGGGGGGAGAAATTCCCCTCGCTGCCTTTTGACTGAAGCAGCCAGTTACGACGTGCCAGTCTCAGAAGGCGTCATCCGATGTGAGGACGGGATAAGACTCAGATCAAATAAAGATATGCGCACGCACACGGTGGATAGCTTCAGATTTAGGATAAGTCTGAAACCTGTTTGATGGTGTGTGTATATTTATGCTGGGATGTTCTTTTCAGCTGTCTGCAGGAATGACAGCTCGATTACAGCGAGCGCTGGCTGAATCTTCATCGCTGTTAGTCTTAACTGGCAGACTGAACACAGTGTTACACGGGGCCAATAATGTGAGCTCACACATACACGTATTGTGCTTCTTCTATAATTATCGCAGCAGCTGCAGTGTTAGCTGGAGTTAACTTCAGCTTTGGTTGAGTGTTCATCCTCGTTTGATGGATATTTAACACTGAAACATATTTATCTTATTTGATACCTTAAAAAGAGTTGAGTTCCTGCTTGTGCTCATGTTTTATATATTAAAATCTGTATTTTCTTTGTCTTATTTGTTCTTCAGAGCATGCTGAATTAATAAACTGTCTATTTTTCTATCCCTACAGAGGGACTGGAGCCTATTCAGCATGTATTGGGGACATGTTGTGGGATAACACAAGACAAACACGTTCACAATTTATCAGAGAATCCAGGAATCCCTCCAAATGTGTAATGTGTGAGGACCTACTTTCTGCATGTTGACGGCCCCACCATGCCACCCAGTTAAGAAACTATTGCTTAAAATATTTATTCTGAAAGAGAGCACAGAAATCATGTAATGACCCAGAATCCCTCGGCGCTCATGGTGCTCCAAAAAAACTCTCATTATTCAGTCCACTCAGTCCAGAGAAGCTCTTTCCAAATGCAAACGTTAATAGCCTCATGTCAGCATCCTGATGCGTTCTGAATTTTGCAAAACGTGACTGTCAGCTGCTCATTCACGGCGATCAATTACCTTCACGGGAGTGGTTTTTATTCCTTCTGAAATTGAATAAGGACAAGCAATGGCCTAGTGTGCAATTATCATTATTTGAAATTATCTTGTGGCACATTAAAAGTAAAAAAGAAAATGCTTTTAACAATCTCAAATGGAGTAATTATTCTGCCTAACAGTTGTGTCATTGTTTTAAAGATGTTTCTGCACCACGTTGACCAGAGGTGAGTCTGCAGTTAGGGAATGTAACCAGTTTTGTGACATTTAAAGATGATTCTCTGCTGTGTGTTTATGAGGTTATTGCAGCTGATGCTAACTGCCTGTTTCTCTGTTGATTTCCATCAAACTGTTCTTGTAGCGGCTGAAAACCAGGACATCACTAGGTAGGCGTGATAATATAATGCAACATTTGCATTAAGGATAAAGAGAAACAATAAACGACTTAAAGGATTTGTACAGGAAACGCTCATCGTCGACTAAGTCGCCGTGGCAAGCATCTCATAGCCAACTCCTTTTTGAATATGAACAGAATCTACATGTAGATATGGATCAACTTTCAATAATGCGAACAGATGCAGCCAGAAGCAGTTTGATGAAGATGTGCAGCTGACAGGCGCCTGGAAGCCCAATACATAATCAAGGTGAGAATGTGTTCTGCTGTATGGAAACAGTCCGCCACTTTACAAGATATCTGTTGTTTATGCCACGGCACGCAACAGATATCCAACCTGATCGACAGTCATGGAGGGGGGGAGGGGTATTCTGCCACCTATTCTTGTGTGTGTTTGAGCACCCTCCACTTATCCAAAACGCTCCCCTTCCCTCCTACATGAAACCCTTCCTGCCATCCCTGTGTACATGCGTAGGCCGTGTGGTGGGTTGTCATGACGACTGGCCTCCCCACTGACAGTCTACCTGGGATTGGCTTTGTGCCTCCTCTGATTGGTGCTCAGCAGCCCCCGGGCCTGCACCGCTGCTCTCAAACGACACTTTGATGGAGTTTTATTGCCGATTCTTCCGTCTCTAAATCGCTCCTGCTGTCATTTTTATTTTGATTTATGTATTCCCTGATCTATTTATGCATGTGAACGAGGGGGGGGGAGAGAAGAGAAGGGGAGTGGGAAGAGGAAGACAGCGACAGCTACAATGCTCGCTACTATACCCGGGGGAACGCCTGCGGTACATTTGCCTTTTAAAGGATTCAGCAACAGACAAGCACGGCGCAGCAGCAAAGTGCTACAAAGCCTCGTCTGTGGCTCCCGAGCCCCCCGCCTCATCTCAGCCCCCCTCCTGAGTCAATAGGCACTGTATGCATGTTCTGTATGCTCAGACAAAAAAGGTATTCTTTCAACTGTGCCCCGGCTCTCTGAAGAGGGTTAAACGGTGCTGCTCACCGTTGTGGGAATTACAAAAACCAAAAGGCGAGAAAAAACACGCACCGGGTGTTATTGCCGCTTCAGAATCCTCCGCAAACACGAGCGATCAGACCAGAGCGGGGATTTTGCACACAATTTGCCAGGCTTTCATCTGCCTTCGCCCGTCTCTGTAACCGGCAGAGGCAAGCCTCTGGAAGGTTCTGGGAGAACAGGTACAGAGGAACAAACCATCCTCCTCAGGAAGGAAAGCGGGCTTCAAAGACTCCGCTCTCACAAAGAGAGGATCTCTCGCTGAGATGCCCCGTGGCGTCCCCCTTCTTTATAACTGCTATCAAACAGATCAGCTGAGGTCGAACCGGGCACATTGGAAGTGCCTCAGACTTCTGGTAGTGCAGCGGTATTTAAGCAGCAAAGGGAGATCAATGAGCGAGGGTAAACGAGATTGATTAAGGTACGAGTCAATAAAGGATGTTGCCTGTGTGCAGCGTGGTGCTAGAGTGGAGGAATGGTGGAATAAAGGCAGACGTCTTCTTATTTTTTTATCACAGTTGACAACTATGTCCCTCAAGCTCATGCTCATGCTCTTCTGCAAAGATTTATTTTACGACTTATTTCCTAATAATTTCAAAAAAGTTTCTTTAAAGTCAGCCCCCAGGCACGTCATAAAAATACTCTGTTATGATTAATATGTGGGTTTACCATGGGTATCCCCACATAGATATAAAAAATAAAGTGTTTGAAGATTCAGCCGTACACGTTTGACTCGGATGAGTCTGCTGTGCACCAAAATCGGTAACGGATCAGAATGCTAAGTGTAGTTAGCATCTTTTATTTGTTTACGTCATTTGTTAGCTTGTAGGATGTTGCCGACACAGCGTTAGTGGTTGTGAAACATACAACACTATCTAGGGGGTAGATATGGAAGGAAGCTTCAGGTCTCAGTCCTCGACACAAAACTGCCAAAGAAGCCCGTTTCCCTGTCGATATGTGTTTCAAACAACCACCAGCGGTTTCAAATTTGTGACGTACCTAATCTAGTTTGCCCAGGGTTTGTTTGAACCTCAGATTTTAGGAACAGACACCTCGCCCTTCAGCAGAAGGGAATGTGACAACACCTCTCAAGGGACACACTTTACACAGATACAAGTCGGTATAGTCAAGGTCGGACATTTTAGGGAAATAAACATAAGAAAAACACATTTTTGAGTGCAAGTACAAATTAAATTCATGATATAAATTGGAGAAAGAGACTGAGAAATCATTTGAGTTGTTTGTTTTTAGTTGTGTTAAGTAGTAAACATTTATTTCAACTGAGCTTGCCTTTAGACAAAACGCATATTTTTGCATGTTCATCTGATTTACTGTGCACTGACCAAAAGTTACAGTAGCTTAGCATCTGATAGGAATTTATTTTTTGGAAGTGTACCAACTGAACACTTTATTTTACTTTAATTAGTGTCAAAACTCTACATTTCTTTCCAGGGAACTTTCTAGGAAAGACAAGCGAAGTAAAAAGCGGGATAGTTTCCAAGTATATGTGACATTATGTGAAATGAAGTGTTAGAAAAGGCCATACATTTTCATTAAAACCTATTTCTGGTCAAGATTTGGCAGCCATTTTGAAGCTCAATTCTGCACTTTAACATTGGCTCCCGTTACAAAAATGTGTTCAATAAAGAACAACACAAAGTGATGCATGTGTAGCCTGGAGATAGGCTCCTTATTTCAAAGAGCTGCGGTCATCAGGCTGTGGTATGCGACGGCTTCTTCTTTGTATTCGTGTGCGTTTGCATGTCAGTGTGCATGGATGTGTCTCTGTTTGCACCTGTGGTATTGTGCTTGGAGGAACTGGAACTCATCCTTGATCCTGTCACAGGAGTCCGAGGTTGTGAATTTCAGCTGCTGCGATGAAGCCTGCCAAAGAGAGAAACACAAGAGAAGGAAAAAGTTAAAACACGGTGAAAAGAAAGAGTAAGTAAGATGAGAAAGAGAGCAGAGTGAGAGAAATAATTAAAAACATGAACATGAAATCAAGCAGCTTTCAATTTGATGCAGTCCAATAGGTACGACATTACTAAGAAATTGGTTGCCAAGAATGTTTCATCACACAAGGGGCCAAATGCATAAAACCGTGTCGATTCAAGACTAAAACTGTGCACGCACAAAAGCAGAAACATGCATACCTATTGTTCCTGACAGATTTTTAAACCCCTGTGTATGCACTGTTCTGTTATATATCTCAATCACTATGAAATTATGCGCCTGCACACGAGCCTAACCCACACACCGACACAATTAACCATAAATGGAAGTCGACACACCCCTAGTTAACCTTCTATATACACAACCCAGACTCTTTCTGTCCGCGGTCTGGCTCCGGCAGCGTCTTTACAGTGTGGAAGCAACCGTAAGGAGTTATTACACACGGCCATTGTGAACAAAAGCATGTGTTGTGAGCCATAACAGCCTGATGATTGATGACACATGGAGTCAAAGTTAAAATCCAATGTGTGATATTATTCCAACATTCCTTATGTTTTTACAACAAATTGGGCGACAATACATAAACCCTCTTGCTCAAGCTAGAGTAAACATCGCAAGTATAAATAATGACGCAACACACATTTATAAATATTATTATTACAGGGAACTTGGTTGAGTCCAAGAAAAGATTTACCTCCAAATACAAAAGTCTCTTCAAACATAGACACGCTTGTTGTAAAGCATTAGTGGAGAAGGGGGAGGTGCAATGGACATATTCTTCAACGTACAGGTAGTGATGTACGGTATAATATACTCAAAGTCGATTCAAACATCTTACAGAAGAAGAATAAGGTAATAAACACTAAAATAAAAAAATACACAAAGATTAAGGTTTGTGTCGCAGATGCGTCAAAACAAGGACGCCGAACAACTGGCGTGTCGCAGAAGTAAGGACACTACACACGGCCAGGCAGGGGAAAGAAAGTTGGAATAAGATTACAGCACAATAAATTAATACAATGCACGTAATGGAGCAGCTGAGGAAATTAAGTGGGTTGAAATGGAGATTAAACAATGAGTTGGTTAATCTTTTAGCCAGTGGACAAAATATTAATCTGAAATAATTTAGATATCGTTAGGAGTCATTTGCTGCTTTTCTCGATTTTATGTAGTAAACAGAATATCTTTGGGTTTTAGACTGTAACACATTTCATTTTATTGACAATTATTAACTAACAGAGAAGTTTGGACATTAATTCATAATGAAAATAATGAGTACCAGATTATTTTGGTAATGATTACTAACGTGTTCCTGTGTAACCAACAGAACTCTCGTGAGGGTTGGTGGTTTGTTTCATAATTTGGCCTTTCATACTACGAATGTTCACAGAAAAGGTAAAGTGGATAGAACTGTGCATTCATTTGCATATATGTCATGTCAAAAAGACTTTGTTTGAGCGCTGATGTAGCTTGCTGTGAGCTCTTTCACCTAGCCTGGAAGTTGCCATTAGCCCTTATTGTAATTCTGTCCACACTACATTCCCCAGGCAGTGGTGGATGGCCTGGCTGTA
Organism: Cottoperca gobio; assembly: GCF_900634415.1. Lineage (NCBI taxonomy): Eukaryota > Metazoa > Chordata > Actinopteri > Perciformes > Bovichtidae > Cottoperca > Cottoperca gobio. The sequence continues at coordinate 25,576,979 of NC_041358.1, forward strand.
TGTTAGAGCACAGAAAGCATCAAACCCAAATAGGGACAAAATCTCATTATTTCTCAGCAGGCTGCATAATGGGTCAGGTGGGGAAAGAAAAGAAAAAGCAACATTTTCCCACTGCGATTGAGCAGGCATAAAAAACACCATCAGAAATCTGATTGCAGCACTTACGGGAAGCTAGCCCTCCGCTGTTAGGAATGACCTGTCGCTTTGTACCCTGCTCCCCACGGCATGTTGCTCAGCTTCATCTTTAGCTACAAATATGCTGCTTTGCATTCACAGAACCATGGCCAGAGAATATGCTAAGCAACAGGATTGCTTCAGGTTGTAGGGAAGAACCGGCTTGCTTCAAAGGCTGAATTATTTCTTTGCTTTGTGGCTCAGCAGGCAGAGCTCAGCTCTAACATGGTTAAGGGTTGGGGGTGAATTCTTAGTAAAGCCTCCCGGGGTAAACATACATACTCATGGTATTATATTGGTCAGTCAAAAAAGACAACAAAAAAAACGACAGTCCCGCAAAACAGGGATGAGCACAGTGACCTCAGCTATTACATTTTCAAATGTCATGAGAAGTGCTGACATTATCATGCTCACACTCACACACACACACACACACACACTCCGAATGTAAAGCAGAATAACCTTTTCCATTATCTCTCCGGCCGGTATGGCATGGACCAAAATCAGCAAACAGCTCAGCTATATGAGTCTGTGCCACGTAACTCACACTGCAATAACTATTCCCTGCACCGGTATGGATCCTGAACACTGTGTGTTTGTGTGTGAGCCTGCCTACAGGTTACCCCCTGTGCCTGAGGGTAGAGTTGTTGCCCTAGATCCGATTTCCTCCCTGTGTAGTGCAGTATGCAAACGTTTAAAATACCAAAGTTTCTCAGTCAACAGCCCCAGGTAGGGCATGCTGTTCCACGGGGAATACAGAGAAGACCGACAGAAGAAGACAAGGCAACAGAAAGTGGTGGACGGACCAACGTTGCCGTCTCTAGAGCCAGTCAGAAGAATTTCTAAATTTACTGCATTGATTTGGCTGTTTTCTGGGGCTTTTATCACCAATATCATGATAGTGTGAACTCCTGAACGACAACTCTTTGTTATAGTTTGTTTTGATCTTTATAAGCATCATTATAGTTCATAACAGGCCTTTATGTCATGAAGAAGAGCTCTAGAAACCCCAACATCGTCAAGCAGGGCCCAAAAACAAGTTTTAAAACTGGCTACAAGGTTGTCACCTTTTGTTTGTTTGATTGCTACTAAATTTGAAATATAACTGGAGTAATGCTAGATCCGTGTATGCAGTAATCAAGCGTATGCTATATACAGAAATGGTTATAGGGCATGTTTTAATGTGGGTGTAATGGTTGCAACCAGACTAAAGAAAATAGTTGGCAGAAGTCTACATCTGGATGCCTGGGGGAACCAGATAACCGTCACACTTCACCTTCTACTGGAAATGTTTCACAGATTTCTAACATAGATCAGAACTCTACAGCGAAAAGGATGCATTTACTGACCCCAGCTCAAATGTGGCTATATTTGGCTGACGGCTGGTAATAATTTGAAAGCTTGGCTGGAGGTGATGTTAATGTGCACATGCTAGCTTAAGACCCTGCTAACAGGACGGGAAGCAGGACGATTTAAGGCCAGTTTTGTTGTTAAAAAAAATACATGAAACACAGAACCCCTGCACCGAGGAGAAAACACCCCCACAACAATTGTTTTGTTTACCTAATGATGTAAAATGTGTTACTAAGTACAGTGTAACATCAAGGTCACAAGGCAGTCAGAATCCTGGATAAAACGTTGAGCAACGAGGAAGAGTTTGAAGGACGATCCTCACAGTGCTGCCCTGATACTTTTACCTCTACACGACCAGACTATGCAGGCCTCTCCTGGCTCCATGCAATATACACAGCTAACAATGTTTATTATCCTTCTCTCTGTCAGTGACCAAAACAAGGTGCTCTATGGGGGCCTGAGAGCCCACAACAGATGGATGCCCATAATGTTAATGAAATACTGCCGTAATATTGTGACACATGCCATCTGCTGTGACAAAAAAAAGGTGCCTACACGCTGTGAGTGAAAATGTGTTTGCGCAAGAGAGAGGCTTACGTGTGTGTGTGTGTGTGTGTGTGTGTGTGTGTGTGTGTGTGTGTGTGTGTGCTCTTTTGTTTGTGTTACAGAGGAGTAGCCTAGACAGTTTGAATGTGACAGAGAAAGATATGTGTGTTTTAGAGCAAAACAGAGAGCCTTAACATTGAATAGGTGTGTGTGTGCGCGCATCTGTGTGTGGGGTGTGATAAGCCGGAGAAACAAATATTCACTGCTATGAATCATACACAAGGATACAACAGCCCACACACACTCTCCCTCACATACAAAATTTGCATAGCGCGCGCACACACACACACACACACACACACACACACCCTAAATGTAGGACAATCTCTAATTTGATTCTGCCCTGCTCCTTTGAGACGTAATTAAAGCATTAAAAAGCTTTGTGCGCTGGTGAGGCAATTGAGACAGTCTTCAGCGAATAAATGGGATTCATCGTTTCAGGAAATTGCTGCCCCACCCCCATCCTCCACCCACCAACCAACCCAAAGCCCCCTCATAGTCACCCCCCCCACACACACACACCCCCCCCCCTCCTGGCCTCATCATCTGGTCCAATCCATGTGAAATCTACTGTGAAACATAATGTCTATTTTAAATAAGAATCAGGCTAAAGCCGTTTCTGCTTCATAGATCAGTCGACAAAGGCGATGGGAAGAGATGGCGATTACAGTGGGGGGGGTCGGCTTCACACACACACACACACACACACACACACACCGACCAGTGATTAGACACACCAACAATACAGTACATATATCCAGTAGAGTATTTAAACACACATGCAGAGCACATACACAGTTACAATACGCTCAGATAATAACAGCAGGATACATCGGAAAACATCCTTCTCAGTATAAATCCTGCCTGAGGGTAGTGGCAGTGTGGGGATTGCGTTTCCTGGAGCACTGCCTGACTGTTTACATCTCAGTTGGAGTGTGTTTGAGTGTGTTTGAGTGTGTTTGTGTTGGGGGCAGGGATGGGGCCTTGGCATTGTAATCACTCACTAATGACTGGATGTTATCTCACTCCCACTTTTAAATGAATGCAGAAGATCTTCACTGTTGAGCAGTTGGCCTATTTCTCAACGCCAGGCTGTCTGTTTGCTCCATAGCAACAGTCTCATGGATGCCATTTGAGCCATCCTCCTCTGTCCATCTCACACACAGACACATTATTATTCAAAAGATAACACTATGACTGAGAAGTAGGGAGAGTATTTCTGCTGAAAGCAAAATAATCATGAGCCTTTTGGTGGCGAGATTTGAAATCATAAAAGTAAATTAAAGCCTAGAGCGCAGTATGCGTGTGGTTTAGAAATATGCCTTTGTGAAAAGTGCTGAGAGCTGGTACAGAAAGTGGTTTTTAGATGCGATACATTTGGAGTAATTCAGCACAACTCTGCATTTTCTGGCATTCACCCTACTGAAGAGGATAATTATGTCCGGCTCTGTGTATTGGTGAATACAACACGTGGGGTATGTGTTTAACATGTAGGCAAACCTCTCAGCAAAAATCCATCATGACATGATTCACTGAGCCAGACGTTGAGGGCTTAAGCCTTTTGCTAATACACCAGCACCAAACAAGATCACATCCTCCATCTAAGAATAGCTCCAACCAAACAATTCCATCTAAATATCTCAGATTAGTGTTTGGACTAAAGCGTATGTGCCCAGTGATCTGAGAGAGGGACAGGGCTAACTGGCCAGCATCCAAGCTCTCCCCGGCCAACTCTGTCTGGGCCAAGTGCGCCTTGCTATGTTAGCTGCTCAGTGTGTGTGTGTGTGTGTGTGTGTGTGTGTGTGTGTGTGTGTGTGTGTGTGTGTGTGTGTGTATGAGAGGAGGCTGAGGAATAGGATTGTGTCTTCAGCCGCTCTGGACAGGGGCTTTAGAGCGCGGGCAGAGTCTAATCCTGTTTGGGCCAGGAATTTGATTTTGATTATTATCTCTCACGAACCAAGCCAAGGCTTACCCCCATTTCTGCAGCATTATCCCCACAACACACACACAAACACACACATCTCCCCCTTGCAGCCCAACAGATTTGACCTCGTTAAGACGCTTTAAAGAGGATTATTCTACTTTTATCACTTCGAGTGAAGTGCCCTTGCAAACATAGGCTTGGCATGGCTCGGCCTCCCTGCCCACTCTGCAGAACTGTTTTGACCCCCCTGTGCAAGGCCAGCCAAGCGCACAGTAGAAACACACAAACATGACACTTAAGGCGCACTGCCCTGCACACACAAATGCACAAAAAGGTAGTAGACTTTACCAACACCACACACGCAGGTACGTACACAAACATAGCAGCAACGAGGTAGGGATACTATAACACAACACACATAGCAAAATAGTGCAGAGATTGCAAAGTCGAGGGAAATGGGCAATTTGTCAAGAGTGTGGAAAGTGGTGAGGCCGACAGGGCTGTGGGTTTGGAGACCATGGCTGAGATTAAAGCCAGCCTCGCAGAGAGGGGGCTTTAAGATTACACCCAGTACGGTTGTGCAGATGATTGATGCCTGCTTGTAAAAACCAAGGTTATTACTTACAACAGCCGGCGAAGGAGGGAAGACATGGAGGGAGGAAAGGAAGATTAGTCCCAAAGTTCGAAACAAATAAGTGGACAATGAAAGCAGAAAACTGGAGTGTCGGCATGTGGCTGACACCAGGGAACTTCCGTTTCATCTGCTCAACTGAGGCGCCCGCACTAAAGTTGTAGTGCGTGCGCATGTTAAAAGTTTGAAACGGTAGAGCTATTTTTTCCCCTCGACTCCAATCCAAGCCATTTCATTTTGACTACGAGGGCCAATCTTATCTTTGTATTAATTACAATGAAATTTCAGCACGTTGTTGGCCACGCTCACACAGACACTATTACAGTGTCAATAAAAACACAGGCTCCCATTTCATTTCAATGACAGCAGTGCATTGACAGGGTGGTCATTGCGTGTTAAGCACACTGATGGTGTCAGATGGTCAAACAGCATCTGAAGCCTCCCCCTTTTCTTCACTTCCAAGTTGTGCGAATTCGCCCGACACCTTGTAACTTCACGAAACAGACCCAACAAGCATGTCCGCTTCACACAATAATTGGCCAGGAGTGCATAGTGAGAAAGTAAGGATCTAAACTTCTCTTTTATAGTGTTTATTTCTTCTTTACACTACTACTTCTGTCACTATTTGTATGTTCAAACAAGTGCCTTCAAGAACAGAAAGCCTTAAAGTGGGCACAGTTATCCAAATATTTGAAAGATTATGACATCTTTCCTCCCTCTATGACAGCAATCTTTCCCCCCCCCCCCCTCCTACAAGTGTGGCTATTATGAACGAAACTTCTGCAACAGCACAATGCCATTTCATCCAGCAACCCACTGGCTGGTTGGGACTGGTTGCACTACTGATGTCACAGCAGGGTGGTAATAACACGTATTCTGAATACAACACGATATAAACCAGTCCCGTCTCATACATGACGTCTGTCCTCACCATCTCCCACCTCCTGAACGAGGGAGGTTTTCATTGAGTTGCTGTGAATCCTCATGGTGTCTGAATGAGGTGGCATATTGTTCCAGTCTGGGCCTTACTGCTCTAAGGCACACAAACAGAGCAGCTAATTCTCTTGTCTGAACTGGTGTGCCTTGCGTTTTGGCAGGTCTAGGGGCCCTGGCCGGGGCAGGCCAATCCGGCAGCCCCCCGCCGAGCCGCTTTGTTCCATCCCATCGCACCGTTCTGCTCTGAGGAAAGGCTGCCCTGCCCACCAACCCACCCTCCCTCCCTCCTTCCCACACACTCCTCGTAGGGAGCCACTGCTGAATACTGATGCAGCCACTCCACTCACCCCCCATCTTCACTCCCACACAAAAAAAAAAAACACACACACACACACACCACCCGTAGAGCTCTCGACTGCGTGTGTGAACATGCACGTAAACACACACACACACAGTAGCAAAAATTCATCATTTTACTTTTTTCTCTTCACGCACAACATCTTTCAGTCATGCACAGATGCGCATGCCCCCACAAATCTGCACACACTGCGATAATTCACACGCACACGTCCACAGATGCCACAGAAACACACATATTTACATCAGTAGCTCCTACAGACTTGAGCAAAAAAAACAAAACATGGTACGACTCAGTTTACATCTGTTTTTATTTATATTCACGTTCTTTCTGGTGAATTTGCGGCGGTACTTTATATAAAGGCAAAACAGCCCAAGTAGAAAAAGAGGTTCAGATACAACTTGAAAATCTAGTTTTCATCTAATTACATGGGGACATTTATGTTACTGCACGTGTTCTGTCTCATAACAGAAATAAAACACACATGAAGTGGTCCTTTATTCCCTTGGCCTTGCCTGCATGCTGTGAACATGCCACTGCTTGTTTAAGTGGTCTTTTAATCTGTAAAAATCTTAAAGAGCCCATACAGATTCTTCATTTATTTCTGTCCAACACAATGAATAGCCACAAGGTGAACGTTGTGTAACTGATTGGCCCAGCAGGGACTGCATCATTCACAGAGTGGTGACATGTTTTCTGTCACCTTGATTCAGTATTTCCATCAAGCCAGAAGCTACTCTGGTGTACGCGGTGAATTCCAAAGGGATGGTTCAGAAAGTGTGTGTTTGTCTGTTTTTCTTTAGCTGTATTCACACTAATGTGACTAATGTGACGAATGTAACACACCTAAACCTGTATAGCATAAGGCACCAAACACAGAAACGCTCTCCAAAGAGAATGCATTTGAAAATGCTTACATACACTTTCATATAAGACATCTCAGAGTCGAAATCTAAGATTCATCACTCGCCGACACACTCACTTCATCATGCTCGCTTTGTAAACAACTACTTACATTTTGGAAAGAGAAATGATGACAGAAATTATATAAAAGCTGCTGGTTTATGTGCTCTAAAGCATGGCTAACAAATGCACATTTGAAATACCAGAATTTGCATTTGCTGTCTCTTTTGGATTATATTCAGTGGAAACGCTCAAAATTCAGGGGAACATTTTTGCACAGTTCTTTTGTATCAAGCCAGCAAATGAGAACTGATGCATCATCTGATGAGGCTTTTATAGAATATCAGCTGATAATGATCAGTAGCCGGGGGTATAAGTCAGCATGAATGTGTATTCAAATGTATCTTCTCTGCCTACTTGAGTCAGTGTGTGTTCAAGAAAAGAAGGGCTGCACCAGTCTCCACCCATGCCTTTCAACTAACCCCAAAGCATTTTGACAATCATCCACTGTGGCCCTTCACAAAAATCAACATCACCTGTGACCCATGGCCTCAACTCGGCCACTCAAAAGCAGGGCCTCCTGCAGGGTGGGGGGTGTCTGGGGGCTCTGCGGGGCTCTGTTTGTCATGCTAATCAGCTGGCCTAACCTTAACGACCCAGACATCTGCTGGCCTGCGTGTGTCAAGCCCCACATTCAATTTGTTCCCCAGATACAAAAAGCAGATAACACCCTTGAGGCTGGTAAGAATGTGTGTGTGTGTGTGTGTGTGTGTGTGTGTGTGTGTGTCCTTGCTGTTGATGGGTGAAAGAGAAAAATCCTTTTATTTCCATGCATGTACTAGAGCAATAATTACCAGCAGAGAAGAGAGCTAAAGTGTATGTTCGATGCCGTGCTCATGCTTAATTATGTGTTGTATGTGTGTGCAAGCTTCAAAGTATCATACCCCCCACCAACAAACACACACAGCCAGGCTTGTTGCACACACACACACACACACACACACACACACACACACACACACACACACACACGAGAACACGTGTGTGCGTATGTGCGTGTGTGTGTGCAGCAGAGCGACTGAGAAGGGGTGGGGGGAGTTTGTTTAATGGGCGAGACAGGGGACCATGGGGATTAAGCTCCCCCCAGCTGGAGGCTTTAGAGGAAAGGCTGGGGGTTGTCCTGTTAATTCAAGTGGGCTTAATAATGCCTGTGCACCCTCTGCCCCTGACCCTCCCACCACTACATCAGATCTGGGAGGAAACGCATGATAAAGGGAGACAAGCAGGAGGAGGAGGGAGTGTGTCTGTGTGTGTGTGCGAGTACAACCTGTGGCCATCTCTACAGTGGAGCATGGGCTCAGGGGACTAGAGAGATTTCGCCTCCATATTACTTCTCTACTCTCCGGCTTTGGCACCGGGCCTTTCTGTTGCTCCACTTTCACGCCACAGCCAGCTTTGTTGAAGCTGCATTAGGATTAATCAACACCCAAACAATATGGCAAAAGCTATCAACTGGGTCAGGCACTGTGCCACCATCAAATGAGGCTTTTTCCTATTAAACCAATGAACTGTGCCTGTAACAGTGGATTAAAATGCACCCATCGACTTTAAAAGACAAATGAATCCTTCCAAAACCTTGGTCTTCTTTTTGTCTAAAAGGGGACAACCATCGGAAATAAAACAAAATCATTGCAATTTCGCTATATTTTAAGTTGTACCATTACAACATCGTAACGAACATCACAATGCATGTTTGGAAAGAAAACATCTAAAGTGGGAAAGAAATGGCCTGACGGACGTATGAGACTGGAAAATATTTCTCTCGTTTCTAAATATGAATCAGCTAAAAGCCATTTATCATACACTGTACGTTAACTAAATAAATTGCTTTAAGTGTCCATGCAAAGGCAACATCTTCTACGGTTCACACAGGAAATGCCTTAACATTATTTTAATGCAGAGTGTGTGTGACCACACATCACCACCGCCGCCGCCAATACAGCTTCCTCTGCAATTCCTCTGCCGCTTTAAATTAGACGCATCACACATGAGAGGATCCTTGATTGTGCATATCCATAGTGGAAATGTAACGCTTTTGTTCACATCATATTGAACTTTAACGCTAATGTCACTGCAGAGAGAACAATGGAAAAGAGAAGGAAAGCAGATTCGGTGCCGACTGAGTCAGTTTGAGGGATCCATCATCTGTCATTATGAGACAGTGCTGTTACTCTCATCCTCCAGCTCCTTATCTTTGACACTCATATCTATACGAGTGTCACATATTCTCCCCGTCCCCGGGCCCCTGTGACAGCAGCAGCAGCAGCAGCAGCTGAGGAGGATTTGAAGAGAAAGACGTGTGTGTGTGTGTGTGTACTGTATATTTATGTTTTAAATCCACAGAAGAGGGTGGGGGTGGGGGTCAGCACACAGGTGTATTTGTGGAGGGTTGGAAATGGGTTGTTGTAGCAGGTTAAGACTAAAGCAGCTGCAGAACGAGTGAAGAGACGTCCTAAATTCCCAAAACCCATTTTTAATCCTGTGTGTTGGGTCTTAATACTCCAATCAAGCAGCATAAGGGCACTCAATTGGATTAGAAAAAATAACCTCCTATCAGACAGACAGGCAGGCGGGCAGGCAGGAGTGGCCCAGCTGCTCTCACCTTGGAGAAGGTGACTGATTTCTCACCCCATCAGGAGGTGCTTCACCCAGAGGAAGGAGGGTGGTGAAAACAGAGCTCTATATAGTGACATCTCGGCCAAGCAATTCCCTGAAATGAAGTGCAGGTACGTGTTATCTGAAAATAAGAAATTGGCATCCCCACCTTTAACTGAACAACAGCGTTTGACTTTAGCTTTAGGATATTACAAAAATGGCAGCAATACTATCTGTCTCTCTTAAGGGGCCACACGGTACAGAAGAGTGCAAATCACACGACTTTACCTCCGCCACGACTCGCTCATCAACGTGGGTGTGTGAGCAAGCCAGTAGCTTGTTATACCTTCCCCCCCCCCCCCCCCCAAATAATAGCGTGTACATGCAGGGTTTTTAAATATAAAAAATAATAAATCAATATACTCCTTTCAGATTGCCAGTAGACGAGTATGCCTTTCTGTCTTCCTGGTATGTCACGTTCAACGCCACCAACGTGCCAGAAAGCAGGGTTCCTAATCACTTCTATTTTTATTCATCGTAAACCTGGGTCGGAGATTGTTGGACTTGTGGAAAGCTTAACAAAGAAGGTTTTGATGCTTTTTATTTAGTGTGTCAGATTTGACTTAAGTGTGTTTTACAAGGACCGACGAGGCAAAAATCACAGTTTCTGCCAATGGTGGCTTTGAGGAGAGCATATTAATTGTGCATTCATAAGATTATAATAGTATGCCAATTGTAACTTTTCCAACAAAAGACAGAAGCAAGTAGTGGGTGTTGTTTTTGTCCAGTGGGAAATAGGCTTTAAATGTATAAATGAGCAACTTACGGCTTTCTCCAATAACGTTTGACAGAACTTTGTTTTTGTTTGCATCTATAAATGAAAAGATGTCCACAAAACTACAATAATGGCATTTATCCTCATCTAGTAAAGACTAAACTTCCTTTTCCAACACTGGAGTCACTTTTTTCTGCGCAGCACTTCAAAGCTTCCAGGTGAATTTCCCCATCATTTGTTTAACCTGCTATCCCACAATGCTTTGAGAGGCGCTAACTTGAGTAAAACAGAAAAGGAAAAGAACATAGCGTCGCACCACATTCAGTGGGTAAATACTTCACAATCAAAAACACTGCAACTACTGTGACATGGACCAAAAGATGTAGAAAAACAAATCTGTTTGTACTGTTCAAACCATGTAACTGCTAATATGAAATGGTCAATGCTGAGTTGTAATTTGAAAAGCACAAAATGGAGTCCTTGAAGTCTTTTGTATCCCAACTGTGTGTTTTTCCTTTTCATCTAAAAAGGAACCGTGATAACTTTATTTAATACAATGACAGATATTTGATTGAGGAAATGTTTACAGAGAACAGAGACACAGGTAGGTTTTGATTTACAGTTTGAATTGTTGTTAAAAAAAAACCCTCTTAAATCATCAGTTTCAGAACACTACAGTTGAACTCAGTAGTACGCGCAGCTTATACAGGATTTCACTTATCTGACAAGCCAGGCCAGAGGTTCCCAAATCCTCACATCCTGCTCCGTAGTCTGAGAACACACATCAGCAGCAGCACCACAATCAGGCTGCCACACAGACTGACTGCCAAAGGGCAAACCCATTCATGTCACAAAAGACATGCAGGTTCTGGCTTCAGCAAACAACTCTTCTGCTCAGAGCAGTAAAATAACTAGTGGTGCCAGGGAGAAGCAGTGGGCACAGCCCCTGGCAACATAACAGTGTCCTTGCTGTGGTGTTTACCTGCGCCGCACTGACACACAGGGCCTTTTGTTAGATATGCCCTTGCGAGGGAAAGGTGAAATGGCAGCCAAAGCTCGGAGGTAAAAAAATACAGGTAAGCCGCCATACTTGGGTTTCAGGCAGGTTTCTTATGGCACCATAAAAAAGCCAATTGAGTTGACTTTGATCTGCAATTTCAGAAAGGATCCGAACCAGAAAAGCAAGTTATTTTATTTATTTTGTTGCTGAAGATGTGCTTCAAGCGTCAGTAAGGCTGCAACTATTAGTCGATCGATTACAGAAAAGTAAAATCGGCAACTATTTTGAAAATCTATTAGGCGCTATTAACTAAAATCTTTCTCAAATGTGATGATTTTCTGCTTTTCTTTGTCGTATCTGAATATAAAACTGAATACTTGGGGGTTTAGTATTTTTCAGGCACCTTTCACTATTTTCTGACGATTGATCGATACCGAAGATAACTATTAGTTGCAGCCTTACACTCTTTATGTCCTGCTCGTTAGTCTGCACGATATGAGGAAAATATGTTGTTGAATATCACGATAACGAGATTAATAAACAGATAATAAAGTGTGCTGCTTAAATACAAATTGCTTGTTGAATTCAATAAAAAAGAAAGGAAAAGATTTCCAATATTCTTTTTAACATTGGACTGAACATAAAAAACAAATGACAGTTACAATTTAAAGTGCCATTTTCTACTGATACTCCAAAGTGCAATAACGAGGTGTTTCACAATCTTTTTATCGCTGGCATTGCAATGACGCTGTGCAGCTTATTTTTGCAATATTGTTCTATATGTATACACGCCACTCGTGCTTTTAACAACAAGTGTGTCTTTTTCCAATCTTGGAAGTGGATGCCTTTTTTGTTTTGTTTTGCTCTGATGTATTTCAGGAAGCTTCTTTGCATTTCTTTTTTTTTATTGTGTATTCATTAATTTTCACAGCCCCTTTTTTTTTTTGCACTGGCTGAACGAATCACTGCTCCAAAGCTGTACTGACAGACACAACTGGATATTATTTCTGCAGTGACAAGAAACACAATTTTGCCAGTCACTTAACATAAATGTTTGACCAATGGGCTGAGAGCCCTCATCACTGAAGAATACATGCCCTGGATGGAGTTTCTGTTACCATGGAAACTTGAGATTTAGGGGAACAGAGATGTGCGCTTTTTTTTACAGTCATAAAAACACCCACCTGCACATAATAGTGAAACATGAGAGGTTGACAACACCACTTTTTCCACAAACCATAAAAATAAATATCTGGTTTTGGCATTTTTTGGAGAATGCAGCCAATTTAAAACACTGAGAAAAGGGTGCATAAAAAAATCATATAATTAGGAAATATGACAGCAGTCATTAGAGTTGTTTGTTACAGGATGCCATCATCTGGGGAAGGTTTAACAGTTTAAATATAATATACAACTATAATAATTAAAATCCCCCCTACTACACATCTTCTGCAGAACTTACCAGAACTAAACAATGCAGTTATTACTGTCCAGAAAAAACCCCTGTTTCTTATCATACCTTTATTTAAAATACTATATCTGCCAAAAAAAAAAACAAGTTGCATGCATAATGTCCCTGCCTAACTAACCTGCCAGGGGGGGGGGGGGGGGGTCAGTTGGTGCTACTGTTAGAGCAAGTACATACATTCTGGGGGAATAAATGTGAAATTAAAAACCACTTACTGAGTGTCTTGATTGTGGAAACATCATGTCAATTCCTTGTTTGTAGCTCTCCTTCCCAAACACGATCAACTGAGTGCGTTGTGTTTATATTTTTCCTTGCGTTGGTCCTTTGTCCAAAGCTAGCCCTGCCTCGCACAGGAGCTGTCCAGCGTTAGCACAGGATAACTAGCTAACGGTAGCTAGCGACCCCCCCCCCGAAAAAAAAATTAAGCCGAATATAAGTGAAGCACGTCGAGGTAAAAGAGTCCTTGTCTGGTGGGTGTAAGACCACCGTATTTACTGTGTCTGAGGACAGGAAAGCTACCACCAGTGCTGGTTCCTCACCGGCTAAAGCTAGCTAATTCTTCAGAAGCTGTCAGTCAAAATGATCCATCGCAGTTGAAAGCCTTCCGCGTTTAACGCTCGAGCGGCAGCGGCGCGAGCTCAACGCATGTAAATTTAAAAAACGTTACGACAGTTGGTGTTTTGGCTTTTAGCTAGCGAGCAAGAGAGTAATGGTGTCTTCCGTCGTCTTGTGGTCCTTTTAAAAAGCCTTTTTTTTTTTTTTTAGTACGCTCGTTTCAGCCAGCTGCGACTACGCTGATGAAAAAGTAAAAGGAGGAAGAAGAAGAAGAAAAAAAAAAACGGTCTAATTCTCAGAAATAACAAAATGTCTGCGGGTTCGTTTAAGTTGAATCCCGTGTCGTCCACACGGCTACGAAGAAGTCACGCGAGTGAGAAAGAAAAGCTGTGTTGTCGCTCAGACGGTTCCGAAATTTAACTTCAAATTAAAACGACCCAAAGCTGGAGCTTAAACTCTGAACGTTTATCCGACGAGTCGTTGGAGAAACAAGAGCGGATTCGTCTGTGGCGGTGGGGAAGCTAGAAAGTCAGTCCATTCCTGGAGCTGGTGGGTAGATCTCTGAACGCCCCACACAGAAGCACAGCGGCTAGATGAGCGGGGCCGCGCGGATCTACACGCCGCAGATCTAGCTCCTCAGCCGGCTGATGTCTGAGCAACTAGCGCCCCGCGTGGACAGGTTCACCACAGGCACCGGAGGGGTCTGCCAGCATGCAGGGCAGGGGCATTATCAATTAAAATACATTAGAAATAATCAAATAAATATATTTTAAAAATATATATATAAAGCATAAATGTCAAACTAAATCACTATATTTCTCAATTCACAATATCTCTTACTATAAGTGCAATAAAAGGGTTATTATTTGGTATTTTTCCTCATTCACCCACCATATATAATTATATATAAAATTATTATTACTATTGATACTATTACATAGCACCTTATTTTGCTTATTGATACAGATCTGGTGTACTGTTTACATATATGCTAAACTTGCTATTAATCTACCACCACATCCACTTACCTCATAACTTTATCTTTATTGTTCTTGCATAGTTTCTACTCTTATACTAGGTGTATATAGGTTTACCTCTTATTTTCTTTATTCTTATTTCTCTATGCTTATTTTTGTCTTTGTGCTGCAATAAAGCCTCATGTTATCTCCTATACACCGTTCTCTTTATTATATATTGTACAGCCAAAGATATACCAAACTCTAAACATTAAAAATTATTAATTATATTTGCTGTCAATTTAATTATAACTACATTATGGACTAAATGTGTTTCAAAGTCTTAAGGATCAGGCTTAAAAATGTTAATTATTATTGAATTTATAGCCGATGTTCCTCTTCGTTGATGCACTTTGTAAAAAAAAAAAAAAAAAGAATCAATCTTTTACAATAAATGTTTACCTTATTCTGTCCGGTCCTGTAACTTGAGTTTTGTTTTCCATCAGTGATGATGAAAACTTAATGTTCATTTACAAGCAGGAAGAGTTTAGCGTCTTTCAAGGACCGTAGACGGTCACATCAGCCGCTGCAGGGAACAGAACCAGTATTTGTGCCGTCTATTTAATACAGATTACACATGTGCAGCTGCCAGCTAACCATTTTTGAAAGCAAGCTGTAGTTCTTCTGAGTTCCCCCCCCCCCCTTGCAGACGGTGAGTTCTACATTTCAAGGATCCATTGACGTCAATGTCACAATAGTATAAAGACCATCTTGTGGAGATCTGGCACCTTGAACCTCACATCTGGTGTGTTTCACAATCGGACTTGTAAAAGTTAATCCCAATATGAACTCACTGCAAAGGAAACGTACAAGGATGCAATAAGAGAGTATAGGAACATATTTTATTCCAATTTAAAACATTTAAAGGAGAAGGCTATGAAAATCATTTTCATGTTTGAATGAGGTTCAGGCAACAGTGGTTGAAATGAAACATACAAAAAGAGAAATATGGCTAAAATACTGTAAATCAAGAACCATTAGGACCCTCGTTCATGAGGGCGTTGCATGAATACAGTATCTCACCCACCCACTCCCTCCCCATCCTGACAAACACATGCAATTAAAATGACATTTATCTTAAAAACAGCAGTTCATCAGTAATCTTAAATATAGAATAAAATTGTCCTTTTTTTTTTGTTTGTTAATTAATCACATGTGTTTATTTGTTTTAAAAACTGGACCATGAAATTCACCGGCCCTTTGATTTTTCACAACATTGGCACTTGTTAAGAGTCTGGCTTTACAAAGAAAGGGGATTGGCACACTCATTGTACATAATTTACATTTGGTATACTTAAAAAAAAAAAAAGAAAAAAGAAATCAAAACAAAAATACATTACTTTCAATTTGTACACCACTACACAAAGTTTATTTTTTACTCTTTTAAAAAAGTCTGTCATCTTAAGTGGTCCTAAATACACGTGTTAAGGTGTGTCAACCTTACAAAAGAAATAAAAAGATGCAAAGATAGCTTTTTAATATCACTGTATGTCCATCCCTCTAATCAGAATGGATCTCAAGCAGAAGCAATAGCCATCAAAAGTGTACACATACACACACACACACGCACGCACGCACACCTCAGAGTACCAACGAGCGCTTTAACGGACATCTAAGTTGCATGAATGCAGGCCCATCGCAGTGGTGCAGCTTCAGTGCCTTCGACCCAGGGAAAGAATACACAGTCCAATCAAGTAAGAGAAATAAAGAGCGGGAGAATGGCGGACATGTAAACGCATTCATTCACTCACCCGCGATTATAACCACCACAATATTATATAATGGCCATTTCAGTACCTTCACTTGGCAAAATCTTTCAATAAATACAGTAATACAGAGGCTTAACACACAAGCTTCATTTGGAAAATAAAGACACCGTAATGTAAAAGTGGATTAAACTAAAGTTTGGCACAGAGCTCAGGGTCAGGACACGGAAAGTGAGGAATCTTTCATCGTTTCTGCAGCCGATTGATTTTGTTTGGCAAAGTGTTTTGTACTGGATTGTCGTACAAACTTCTGCACACGATATATGCAGAATAGGGCTGCAACTAAAGGTTATTTTTCATGAGTCGTTTGGTCTGTAAAATGGTGAAAGCCCAAGATGACGTCCTCAAATGTCTTGTTTTGTCCACGACTCAAAAGAAATTCAGTTTACCGTCAGAGAAGCAAAGAAACCAGAAACATATTCACATTTCAGAAGCAGGAACTTTTCCTTTTTTTTTCTTAAAAAAAATTACTCAACCAGATTAATCCATTACCAAAATATGTCAATAAATGTAATAGTTGACAATTAAAATGATTAATCTTTGCTGCTATAATGCAGAATTAAACAAAAACAGTACAAATCAATGGAACGGATTTGAGATAAATGACCCCGCTCGGCTCTCGTTGGTCGTGTTGGTCCTCAGCTGTGAGGGGCGAACCAGACAAGGCATGAGGTGCGGAGTCAGCTTGTGAAAACTGATTTTAAAGAGTACGACATCGTGCCAACACTGGTCACCTTCATTTTGTTTATCATCCTCATAGCAGTCCATTCAAATCCAGTCGCTGCACAACGTCTCATCTACAAGAGAACACAGGTTTCAGGAGGAGCGTGC
The DNA here is from genome assembly GCF_900634415.1 of Cottoperca gobio. NCBI lineage: Eukaryota > Metazoa > Chordata > Actinopteri > Perciformes > Bovichtidae > Cottoperca > Cottoperca gobio. The sequence goes on from NC_041358.1 coordinate 25,593,930, forward strand.
TCCCTGAAAGCCAAGCTGAGGATTATAAAAACACAAACGGACATGTTATCCCAGCAGTGAAGCACAAACACAATACTCCTTTCCAACTCCGTTACAGGCAGCTAGTTTAATTCATCCACGTAAAAAATACACAAGCTCCTAAATTTCAAAGTGTGTTGCATTGTGACGCCCACAAGATGAGTTCTGTTAGCGAGGAAGTGTGAAAAGCGTCGCCCTGTACACGAGACTAACCGCTCGAGAAAAAGGCCTTTAAATGTTGCCTGAAGCACCGAAGATTAACCCACTACAAATACATGCTGGAAAAACACAAGATCTGTCCAAACAACTTGTCAAAGTCCGAGCTTTGCAAACCCCTCCAGTATTGTTTCAACTCATAGAATGGCACTTAGCATAAACGTCCCTTCTTCATTACGTGCGTCTAAACGTACAAGAGAATGGCTTCATGTACACAGTGTACACACGTGCACCAGAGAAGATTACTCTCACTGGGTGCATGTGGCTAACATGAAGGTTAAGTAATACACAGGGTGAGTGAATCCCCCCCCCCCCCCCAAAACTCAGCAGATGACTGCTTTTTTTTTATTTTGTAGAAAAGATCTTTTTAAATTTGTAAACCTTTTGGCAAACACTTTAAGATGCACAGAGGGAGCACGGCAGGATCTGTAATCATGTCTTTCTTTAAATTTGACCCTTCCCGCTCTTTTAATGTGCACAAAAAAAAAAAAGGTCAAAAGTGTCCCAAGCACTCCACTCCCCCCTCCGAACCAATGCCAAAGTCAAACATGGAAACACTACCAATGATAGGCCAAACATGCATAACCACATAGTGGAAAATATTATAAAGCCAAGAAGATCAGCACATAATTCATGAGTGTAAGAGGATGGTTATTTAGATTAAAATGTGGGAAACTCCACTTCTTTTGACGTTCTCCACTAAAAAAAGGCAAAAAAAAGATAGCGAACAAAGAGCCACACAGACTTCCCCTCGGGAACGTCAGGTAGGCATCTGTGGACTGCTGCATTCCTCCCTCACTGAACCTGCGGCCATCAGCCTCGACAGGACGTCAACACACTCTTGATTCAAAGCCCCTCGTTAATTAATTGCACCTTTTCGCTCTACGCCGTCCATAGAGTCCTTTCATTTCTACCAAAGCTGCTAGTAGTAGCCCTTGTGATGAAAAAGTTATGAAAACTTACCTGAATTACATTGTGAAGACAAAAATAGCCATCTATCAACGTTCAGCTTAATGGAATATTTAAACAACTACCAGGCAAGAGACACGATATGGGATCGGCACCGATAGCCAACACGTATCCTTTAAAGATTACAAAAGAAAACAAGCATCCCGTGAACACTAAATATTCAACCACTAACTTTTTTGTCTGTTTTCATTTTCCTATTTGCATAAAGCACAAACCCGACATGGAAACAGTGCCCCCCCCCCCCCCCCATTGTCAAGCATTTGAAAACAGAAACTGCAACAACTAAATATATGAAGTATCGTTAGAAAGATAGAACACGTGTCCATAAAATAGTTTTGATATTTTACAGCAGTATAAAATCCCCTCCTGCCTCGTCGGTTGGAAAAGCTTTGAGCTGAAAGAAGAGGACGTCTCATCGACTGCACCGACAACACGCAGATCTCATCCACTAATTACACGTAGAAAAAAGAAAAGAACTCTTGCTGTCCATTAAAGTTTATCAAATGTTGGCCGAATAAAGATTACGCAGAGAAGCCGTGTGGATGATCGAGACCAACGTGTGATATAAGCGAACTGGCGGCTACAACAGACTATTGCACTGAACTAATCTGGCATCATTCGCACGTCGTGCACAGGAAGATTATTCTCACCATCAAAGGGAACATAGAAAATAAATTACAGTACTAATACATGTGATTCAGACAACAGCCGACATAAAGAGACGCCACACAAAGTGAGTTGTTATCAACATCTGAATGATCCACTTAATTATTTAAGCACTTAATTTTTGCCAATACCAGTTTCCACATTTTGTGAGCATCTGAACCACTTAAGGGACGAACAGGATACTGGCAACGTAATTATATTTACAGAAACAAAAAGTAGGTGGGTTTTAATTTGGCAACGCGATACAAAGTGACAGGAGTCTTTTTGATATACAGTATGTGAATGCCGGTAGTGTCGTCTCTCTCTCTGCGTTTCATGGTAACACTTTGAACACGAGGGCGCCGTGTAAATGGAGCGTTGCATTTCTTTGAGTGGTCTTCAATTTAATTTGGAAAACAATAGCAGTAATAATAAAATCGCCAAGAAGTAGCGGGAAAAGTCTCCAGAGAAACATCTCCATCCAGCCCTCACTGTGTGAGCAGCAAGAAAACTTTATTTACATTCAACAGAGCTTCTGGGCTCTGATTTGGGGCGAAAAAAAAACAAAACACAATTCAAGACCCGGGGGGAACCAAGTACCTCACTGCACCCCAGCACGGCCTGATAATGTATTCCTATCATCGTAATTAGTTACCCTTTGCAGAGGAGCGGGGTCTGCAGCCGGGCCTCATGCCCTCCTGCTGTAGTGTTTAGCATGCATGGGTTAAATAAGAAGAAGGGGAGAGAGCCCTTTTTCCTTAACATCTGTAGTCTACCCAGAGAAGGCCCTCTACCCACCTGGAACACACAAGCACTGGTGATAATGTCGTGTAAAAAAAAAAAAAAGGGGTAAATGTGAGCCATGCCCGGGCCCTGAATGGGGACCGAGAAACCCCCAAGAAAGGGGGAGACATGGAGGGAGAGTTAGATGTGTGTTTGTACAAGAGGAGCAAATATTAGAGCCACAAAACAGATCACCATGGAACCAAAGAACATGGATAGTGTTGGTCTAGTAAAGTGTGAAGCAGCAGCGTGTTTCATGCACGTGTGTGTGTGTGTGTTTCTAGAAGTGGACTCTGCATTGTGTGTGTGTGTGTGTGTGTGTGTGTGTGAGGGGGGGGGGGGGGGGGGGCTGCAGGTCTCTCTCTCTCTCTCTCTTCCCGTTTCTCTTTTCACACCAGGTTGTATTCTTTGAGGTTGAGCTGCAGGATGGTGTCTTTGACGGCGGCGAAGACGAAGCGGATGTTCTCCGTGTCGGTGGCGCATGTGAAATGGGAGTAGATGATCTTGTCACTGTCTGGGTTCAAGTCCACAAACATCTTCAAGATGAACTCCCGACCCGCTTGGGCGTCCCGCTGGGGGCCTGGGAGAAAAGAAGAGACATTTATTTCTAGCTTCTATTGAGCGTCACATTTGCATAATTTCACTTTGATTGTTCTTTTGTGACATTATGTCATTTTATCAATTCTTAGTACGAGTTAAACAATTAGAAAAACCCTTTCTGGGATGACGTTTCCATTCTGTGAGTAAGAATTCATTTATAACCGTGTACCATCTGTTGGTAGTCAGTTCTACAGAACCAGCCGTGGTCAGAGGTCCAGTTATATGAAACAGCTTTTCTGTTTCACCTCACAGTCACTCCTCCTTTTGTATATTTCTGTTTCTTGTATACATCTTTATTTAATTTAAAGTTTTGTTTTGGTTTTTAATATTTGCTTTTATTTTTCCATTTTAATGACATTTACTGCGTTTGTATACTTTGTACATTTTATCATACACAAATAAAGAACTAGTTGAGTTTGCATTGTAGTACCTCATAATAACCACAGGGTGGCGCTGTGCAATCAAAAATATAAGAACGGTTTCTGCCTGTGTGCAAATAATGATATTAACACTTTTGGGATACACGTTCGATGTCTATTAAACTATAAACAAAGTAAATCTAAACTGCTCAACACTGACTGCACGTACAATAATCACATTAATACTGTGTTCTACTGAAAACTCAAATCACCATCAAACTCTGGGAAGTAGTCCACCAGGTGAGAATACATGATCTTCTCCTCCAGCAGGTCCTTCTTGTTGAGGAAGAGGATGACGGAGGAGTTCTGGAACCACGGATATGTGATGATGGTCCTGAACAGAGCTTTACTCTCCTCCATGCGATTCTGACAAACGGAGGACAGAGAGAGAGAAAGTAAACACAAACTCAGAATATGAGACGACTTCTCAAATTCTGTTGACTTTCAGAATGATTCACGATAACTGGAGCTGGAGAGCGTCCGCAACCAACACTGTGCAACAAGAGAGAGAGGGAAACCATTTACATGCAGCAAAAACACGACCAGCGGAACGAAACTTCAGTTTCTCTTCAAAGACAAAATACATAAAGAAACAAATGAATTGATTTACTTAAACCTGTAACAATATGTTAATTTAACTTATTATATGGTTGCCCACATAGCTTAGGTGTGAGCGTCGTGTAACTCTCCTTAAACTGCAGTTTTATTAGAAACAATACAGCATAGTGTCGCCATATTTTGCGCGGCAATATTATATCAATACACGGACTCCAAGTATCGATCATTTATTATATAAATGATACATTTGACTTTGAATTTGACGGGATTGGCAGGAAATTGCTCAAAACAAAGACATCGGAGAGAGACGTGAGAAAACTCTTCTCAGTGAAACAGATTGTAATAAATCGCAATATGTTACCACAATATTTAGCATTCCGCAAAATGTCGCAATATCATCGTGGGGCCTCTGGTGGATCCCTACCGTTAGCTTTAACCGCTAAAAGGGATGAACTGTAGCTGGACGGCAGCAGCTACAGGGTTTTGTCGTAACGGATGAGAAACAGTCGGGGAACACTCGAGATTGTCAAAACTAAGATTTATTCCTCCGAAGAGAAACTGTCTCGCCAACATGAAAAAGTGGAGCTGGAAACTCACTTATGTAAACTCCTAAAGGCTGAGAGCTGCTGTCAAACACGACTCTCCTTCCTCTTTCTGATCTTAACTCGTTGCCAGCATCACTCCCACAGTTTAGTCTCGGCGAGTCATAACATAATCCTGGACAGACTTGACCCGATGAAATCACAGATGTTTGAAAACAATCTCGTCAGGCTCCGACTGGTCTGAAGGGTCAAAGTCTCGGCTTCGAGCCCGTCGACACGACGGGATCATCTCTGCACAGCCTCAACCATTTAGAAACGGAGCTCGGTAGCGGCATCAAGGTGACACATTACAAGCAGGAAAAGCAGATAAATAGCAACCTGCAAGAATGAAAACATATTTCTGTGTGTGTACAATAAGGCCCCACACCTGAGCGGGCCCAGTGGAGATAAAGCACAGTGTGCTTTAACACACTGTTATCAGAGTGGACAAACATTGAGCTGCTATATAGTGAGTCAGACTGGCAGCTGGGTCTGGATTATGAAAGCCAGTTGTCATATGACCAGGTCACAGAAAGGAGCAGAGGCTGATCACATTTACATCCGAGGAGTAAAATGATTGAAGAGCCGGCTTCTCTTTGTGAGATTAACAAGCTGTGAACACAACACTGACGTATTATGACCTTACAAAGTGGATATGCTGAACAGTTGCTTATTTACACATCCAGCCGACACAGACCAACATTAGCAAGGGGTGTTTCTGGCCACCGTACCGATGTAAGCCTAACACCTGGAGACCAGCAGGTATTTCCAGGTTTCAATGCGGGAAAACCTGATTAAAATAGGCAATAGACTCCTCCCCTTTCCAGTGAACTAATATGCCTTTCTGGTTTGTTTGGGTTGTTGGTTTCGACGTCGCAGGAGAACAGGGTTGGTTACTTGTTTGGTCTCTTTTCCACACTCTCAAACCAGAGCTGGTGAATGTTGGAACAGTCCAAAGACGGTTTTGATAAAATGTTCAAACTATTCATAAAATCACAACTGTTCCCGTGTCGCCGTCTCACCTCGTTGTCCGACTCCACCAGGACCTGGTCGTACTCGCTGAGCGCCACCAGAAACATGATGGAGGTGACGTTCTCAAAGCAGTGGATCCACTTCCTCCTCTCTGACCTCTGACCCCCGACATCCACCATCCTGATAGGGACATGATGAGATGGAGGCCCGCCAAACAGGGGGCAGAAAGAATCACATGAAAGAGAAGAAATGACAATTATCTCTAAATCGATCACTCAGTCTTTAGCGCTTCACGCTTCACGCTTCAAACATCATCTCAAAGATTTAGCTTTTGTTAAACCCTGAAGCCCCCAGCCGAAGGATCTGGGTCACGTCTTTTTCACTAAGCTTTGTATCCAGTAGGGATGTCGCAATACCAGTGAAATTCCAAGATACGATACCACGTTAAAAAACAAAGCAGCATACACTCCTGTATTACTGTTTGCATATTGTTTGTTTGTCAGGAAGTTAAACAGGTCATAATTCCCTCTCTAATATCTTTTCTATATTACTCTGAAAACATTCAAACAACTCTATTTATTCTGGTTTCGCGCCAAAAAAACGACATTTTACAAAACTTCCTCATGATAACGTTACAATTCACCTTCGCCAAATATAACCTTTTACTGAATAGAGCTCGTGCACGTCTCTGGAACCTCTGTTCACCGGCTGCTAACGGGTAATGTTAACTAGTATAGGATGCCTCCCCTGGACGCGTCGATAGTGAGTTTAAAACACATTTTCTATCGTCCCTGGGACGTCATTAACAGAAGTGCTGTCAAGTGTTCAGACTATCGACTTGGTACTGAAGGATCTGTTCGCGTGACATCCAGTGGTGGCAAATCAATACATTTCAAGGCCAGTGCGGTCTTAGTATTACTTCCACTTTAACCGAATACTAAATCTAGAGTAGTTCGTACCCCTTTTGCACCGAGAATATAAATAAAAGTAAACAGAGAATTTGCCGCGCGGATCACAGAAAGGACAGAGCAAACCTCATCTTCTAAAATAACTAGAAGTGCGTGCGTGTGTGTGTGTGTGTGTGTGTGTACAAACAATGTCGTCATTCTCTGCAGAGTAGATGCAGGAGAGTCCATGCAAGAGATGGAAAGCAGTACGGATACATGTCGTTTAGAAGTGCCTTTAAAAACAGGAGGAATACGAAGAGGACCGAGGGAGGAGGACAACTGAATATTTAAGAAAAGGGAAATCAAGGAAATACATTGAAGAATGCGAGAGACTTGAAATATGAGCTCAATGTTTGGGGTTTATCCTCTTGGGCAAACTGGTTTTCTCCTCAAATGAAATCAATTACATTAGAGTGAAGAGCTAATGCTGCTGGATCAGAATACAAGAGCGGCAGAAAGGGCAAACGTCAGGTTGTCTGATCTGCCCCGATAACCTGCACACTCAGACTATTAATTAAACTCTGACTGGACTCCATCAGTTAAGTCGGTTCAAGTCTCCTTTACAGAAACGTTTACGCAGTTTATTCCAAAGCGAGAGGGCGAAACTTTGATCCCAAAAGGTGAGTGGGTCTGCCAGAGGGCATTGATAAATGGAGCCTGCAGAAGAGCCTAAAATAAAACCCCTTCACATTAGATGACCTCCTTTATCTTCTTCGAGCAAAGACACTTACTTACTTTGTGTGACAAGTTCTCCTACGCTGAATTTTCTGTGACTTCACAAGCCAATTAAAAGAGAAGGAAGCACGCCTAATGGAGATGCGTCTATGAAAGGCTTCCTTGTTGCAGCTACGGCCCCCGTCAACTGCAAGCAGAGGCAGCATAATGCCACATGCTTGTTACTATACACGAGTTTGAGGAACGTCTCATCCTGCAGGAAGTATCTTCCATGTTTAGTTTTAAAATGAGACAAATTCTCATAAAATCCCTAAACTACGAAACCTCAACAGCCGTGCTCTTCTTCCAATAAATCCTCACAATCATTCCCTCTTCATATTTGTATTTTTGCTCACTTAACACAACTCTGATGTCATTGAGAGCGTGCAGTGATTCACCCTCAGCAGCACAGCCCGGCAGAGCCTCTCGGCTCGCTGCAGCGGGGCTGCTGGGAAACCTCTTCAGCACAACCTCATTGCAAGCAGAGTTATTTCGAGCCTTGCCAAGCGTAGGAGGCTGACATGATGGCTTCCTATCGATTTGCACTCTTCTGTAATCACTCTTGTTCCCTGGGTCCAACTCTTTCTCCTCATCTTCTCCTCTTTTTTTTTTTTTTTTTTTGCAAGAAGAGGAGGAGGAGGGAGGGAAGCTGCTCTACGTATTGGTGGCAGGGTCCTAAGACTGTTTCTGTGCCAAGTCCTGGAGGAAACTTCATAAGAGTACAGCCTGGGCATCGTCATGAAGCATCTGTATACAATTATTTACACTACTTTATTTGTATGTAATGTAATGGTCATTAATTAATTAATTAATGACCATTACTGGGAGCCATATTATCTGCAGAGGTCTCCTACCAGGTGATTAAAACCAGTACAAATGGTTTCTCTGATAACTTAAGATCCAGACGTCCGAGGACTAAAATCATTTATCCAGTTAAAGTTAAAAGACAATTAATGACAGACAACCATAACACTGATGCGTGTGCAAAGCAGATACAAAGACATTACAGGCGAGCAAATGAAACGCACCGTTAACTTGATTAAAATTCTTACGTTTTCTAAATTTGAATGGAATAATGCAAACTCAACAATATATAAACATATAGTCTAGACACTTTTAAAAAGGTATAATATGTAACATTTCCACATTAAATTGCTTGTTTTGTCCTATTTACAATCAAAAACCCAAAGCTAGTAAGTTTACTATCATACAAGAAGTAAATTATGACAGTGGAAAAGTAACGTTTGGTATTTTTGCTTGAAAAACGTCTCGTTATAATCTTCCTGATTTTCATTTAACGTCTCTACTTAATAGATTGTAAGTGGTGGAGTCCGACATTTCCACGCTAGATTCAGATTGCCTGCTTATGTACGACACAGGAAACAATGCACGCATGTAATCCAGCACAATTTTATCTCTGTGTTGCTAATAATAATAATAATATATAACACTAGTAGGGTAGAGAAGTGCGTTTAGTCAAAGTAGTGTTGTTGTTCTACCTGAAAATGATGCTTTGCAAGTCGAAAGGGTATTCTATGATCCCAGTGGTTGGGATTCGAACCCTAAGCACGTCCTGTTGGGTTGGTAGATAGAACGGTTCAGCAATACGATCCAGATCATTTAGATAGCTAGAGACAGGAAGGACAACAACAGACAGAGAGGGAGGAGAGAGAAACAAAAGCAAGTGGATCAGTCCAGATGGAACCACACCATTCCCAAGAGTTCTTATGGGAGTAGGTGACGCTTTGTTCTTCTAGCCTCAAAGTTTCTCTTAGAAATGTAGCTCCATCGTTGATGGCAGCTCCCAAAGACAAAACATTCCTCAACGTTATCATCTGCTCCTCTTGTAGTGCTCACAGTGAAGGTTTTAGGGAAGCAGGAAATCTGAAATTGGCTCAAAATGATGATTTAGCACTCAAGAGGCCAACTTTGACTGCCTGGATGAAAATAAAAATGACTTTGTAGCGAGACTTCACAGGAGGGTTGAGGCCAGTCTTTGAGAGTGTACCATCAGGGATGTGTTAAAGTGCTGAGCCCTGCTGCACAGGGTGGATGGAGACCGCGGCGTCGGCGGTTTCCAACTGGCTGACTGTCGAGCCAATCAGTGGCGTCATCAGAAGCACTTGACACCAGCACCTGAAGATAATATTCTCCAGGTCAAATGGGTACTCAATGATGCCGGTGGTGGGAACTGGAACCCGCAGCACGTCCTGCTGAGTGGGCGTGCACCCCGCTGATGCTATTCGTTCTGAATCGTTAAGGTAACTGTGGAAGGGGAGGGGGACATATGGCTCAACCGTACGAGACCACATTTTTTATTATACGCCTTCTTACGTGGATGAGTGAAGCTTTACCGAAGTGTGACACTGTACATTATGTATATATTAAAAAAAGATAATTAATGCATAAAGCCAGCTCATAAGATATATACAGAAATATGCATAGGCTTTATTCCCCCCCCCCCCCCCCAATCCTCATCTTTTAAAGATATTATTAGCAGTCGTTTATAAACCTGCCAACATTTCCTCCTTTCTCCGACTCTCCCCATCTGTCTGAACTGTCTTCCCTTCTTCCGGTCGACTGCACGTTTAAACAGGTGCAGAAAGTCTATTAACAACTTTTCAATTTGTCTGTGATTTCATTACTCATGTCTACACTATGGAACTATTGCATTAGATATCTTGGAGGCTACTGTTGCACAATGATACTGCTTCTACAATTCGACACCAAGTAAATAATCAGTCATTCTAGATCGGTAGACGTACTATTTGGTTGAGTCGGAGAGCTGGTACTCTCTCCTGCGGTCGTAGGCCTCCTGGATGCCAGGGTCAGCCCACAGCATCTTTATCGCACTGGTGTACGGCTGCTCGAATGAGGAAACCTTCTCCACGTCCACCTCGCGCACCACCAGGGCATTATTCTGGAAGAACAAGAAATAAAGCAACATGTCAATTTAGTAAATGGGGAGTGAAAATCATAAGATCTCCAAATCTGAAAGATGCTTTCTTAGTCAATTATGACTAAAAGGTCCAGGAGGTGTCTTTCTGTATTTGCCACATTTACTACCTATATAGTGCTACATTCCTTATACACATACGACATACATTTCCCTGCTTTAAACCCTTTTCTATTATTCATATTCTGTGGCCAGAATTCAGTTATATTGAGGAATCAGAGGCAACGGTTCACTCCACAAGAACTATTTATTTAGGATTTATCTGACTGCAGTTTGCATTAGGGAGCTCCGATTGTGAGATTCTGGGTTGATACTTATACGGATGTTTCAGCAGACGCTGATATTTTTTGTTGTTGCCGTTTATTTTGTTTCAGAACGGAAGTACACAACATCACCTGAAGGAGCCTCGTCCCCAAAACCAGCGAGACCATCAGGAAAACATTATTTAGAAAATCCCAAATGTGAAATAACCAAAACTTGTTCCAACTTCTGCAGAAAATAGTAACCAGCAAGTATAACCCAAGTATTTGGATGTGGACATCAACTTCAATAACACAACAATATTTTCACGCCAACACTTAGTACACACCTTGTTCTGTTCGTACTTGTACGGGATCTTGAGTGTCTCAGTTGCCCGGATCATGGCCTGCATTGAGGTGAAGATGTTCTGGTACACCAGTTTGGTGAAGCCCTTCTTATCCTCATCTGTGTAGCCTGACCCATGGATTATTCTCATCTGCTTGATGAAAGTGCTCTTGCCGCTCTCTCCAGTACCTGAAAGGAAGACAAGAAGAGGGTTAGGAGACAACTTAATGAACACAGGACGGTTTGAAAAGGTACGACATGATCCGGTAACATAACACAAAGTTCTAGTGTCCGACCGTGCTGAACTACAACTGGAAAGAAAAGGAAAATCAAAATGAGACGTTGCGACAATTCTTGTGTGCAGATAAATTAGGAAAATTAAAAGAGAGTAAGGTCAATGCACTGCCGCTCATACCAGCGCTTCATCAGAAAAGAAATCCTGCGGCACGCGAGTTTGCTTTTTATAGCCACGTTTCCACTGCATGGTGCGGCTCTACACGCTCTTTTTTGGTTTCCATTGGGAACAGTTGTGGGTAGTACTAGAAGTATCACCTAGCACCTAGACTAGCATCACCACTTTGCCTTTTATAATCTATTTGGGCAGCTATCGGTTTGTTTGACAACGTTTTTTCACTTTGAGCACCAAGCGACAGTGACAACACCAGCGCCTTTCTGAAAAGTTTAAGATTTTCCCCCTAGGAGGTGTTTGGAAAAATAGTCTCTGCGCTTTGAACAAAGACAATCCGTGCAACGCTTTCTCTCAAGGTTCTTTTCGGCATAAGATCTCTCTCCATTGGGAACATTGATATGTGAAACCTGCTAATTGAGGGAAACTATACTAGAAACAGAAGTACGAGTATTTCAAACATTTGTTGGAAAAGCAGGTCAATGCCACGATACCCAAAGATGAGCTCTAATCCATCCACCCTTGTCTAAAAAATACAACGCAGTTCTTTCACATTAATGTAGAAAACCAAGCAGTAAAATAAAAAAAGAGCAAGACTTGTTGGTTCTAAGTTGTTCTAAACAGATTCAGCAAAGCATAACAAACTTTGTCAAATTGTAGCCCTTTTATACAATTCATATTTCTGTGGTAAACCGGTCTTTGCAACAGACTGACCTCGTCTATCCACCTCCAACCTACTGTTGATACACAAGGCTGTGAAGAAATCCACACCATCATGCCAGGCCTCTACAGGAGGACTGATCATTCTTCCACATGGCGTCAGCTCATGATTCACTTTTATTTGCGTGTAATTCTGGTGATCAAGACATGCGAGTTACATAAAAGTAAAGGACTCTAGAGACGAGTTTAAATCAAAAGTTTAAAATATATGGAGAAATGTTTCAGGGCCTTGTTTTGGTCAAGTCATTGCCTTCTGGTTCTAGTGCACCAAGTTGTGCAATGTTACAATGCAATGTAATCATTGTTTTGGCTGTGGTGACCACAGAGGCCCGACCTACAGTTGTGGTAAGTGGAGCAGTACCACATGAGTAACCACACGAGGGATGCACGGCTCACCTCAGCGCAACAAAGAGTCGGGTAAACAGAGTTCACTTCTCCAATTTTGTATCACAGTGACCATGCATATGCACACATGCATAAACACACAGATGGTGTTTTTCCATACACATGTAATGGCTTGGCTTGACTCAATTTTGCGCGGCACGTCAGCCCAGCATGGCGAAGATTTGCATTTCCATTACCTGCTTGAAGGTGCGTCTTTAAATGATCAATGGCTGTGACTAGTGGTCAAAGGAGCGGCTGTAAAATGGTGGATAAACACAAGTTATTGCCAATAAAAGCCCCCCCGTTATTTTTTATGCTTAATTTTCCTCCCTGGAGTATTAGTCTTGCTTTTATTGAAGAATAGCCCCTAACAAAGCTCCACTAATTTGGTGATGAGCACATTTCATTTCCTATAAATTCTTCACAATAAAAGTCCCCCTTTTATTATTTATTCTATTAGCAAAATCAGTAAATGCTAGGTTTTCATCAGCAGTAACTTAACACAACTCGTAATACAGCAAAAAGTAAAATGATGCGGATATATGAAAGTACAAGCAGGGATGCAGGAGAGAAACATCTGTCTCTCTGGTCTCCTGCACGGGCACGAGTCGAGTTGCGCTCCAAACTAGGGATGTCAAGAGAACAGATACTTCGGTACCAAGTCGATGCTAAAATTCTGAAAATACTACACTCATTTTTCTACAGGCCGCAGGTATCGTAGTTCCCTGTAGTACCATCAGAGCTTGATACTAACGGCAACCTGTCGGTCCTGGGACGATAGAAAATGTGTTTGGGACGCAGTTAACTTACTATTGACGCGTCCAGGGGATGCACCCTGATAATGCTACATTGTGGACAACAAACTGGGGTTGAAACCGGCAGGAGGACATGTAGGTCATGTTAGCTGTTAGCAGGGAGAAAGAACCAGCTCCAAAAAAGACTCGAGAAGGAAACCTGTTTGAATACGCAGAGAAAGAAATGCATAGAACCCCACTATCCCTCACCCACCCCCAACTTCTCCAAGAGAGCTTTATATGGGCATATTCAGTGGTAACTACCACTCCAGGCTTCAGGGTCAGATGAAGAGTCAAGATGAAAGATGAAGAGTCAAGATGAAAGCATCAGAGTTTTGTATACTGTGGTCATCAACTTAACAGGGACATTCAAAAGATAACGGTCTAAACCAAACTCAACCTCTACTTTCACAATGCAGCTCTTTCTCTCTTCCACCCCCATTCCCACCACCTATCGTCTTCCTCTACAACCCTGCTCAAGCTCTCCACCGCTCATCTCTCCATCTCACTTCTCCCAACATTCAAGTGTGAGTCACTGCAGCTACACAGTCTCTGTGATTTCTGTCTTTCACTCTCGTCTTTGTTTCTACTGATGTCAACTAGGGCTGCTTATTGACGATTATTTTCATTATGAATTCATCTACAGATGACTTTCTGCTAATCAAATTATTCTCTCGTTAGAAGAGACAACATTGATGTCCTTAAAGCTAACAGTCGGTTTGAACGGTTACAAAATGCAAACATATTTGATTTACATTAGCAACAGTTGGTATTTTTCTGGACATTTTATAATATAAATCAAGCTTATCATATGTGTGAATTGTCCATGCATGCATAAACCAATATAATACCCAATGTAGCATAAACAGAACTGCGTGCGCATTCTATTTTGCTGTATATAGTCCTTAAAATGGTAAATGGGCTTCATGTATATAGTGCCTTTTAGGGCTGCACAATATAAGGAAAATAGGCATTTAATATCATTAAAGTTATTACTTGCGATAAATAAACAGGTTACAGTATACCGCTAAAATTGCACATCGGGAATCGATAATATCAAACTGGGAATAAGGAAACAAACACTAGTGCCGCTGATAAGGTTTACAGCCATGATGTCGAGGCAGATCCGTAGTGGAAGATTAGATAATGAGATTTGTGTGATAAAGAACAGCTGGGTAAAGAAGCTGAAATGTCTTGCAAGGATGACGAGAGTCAAGGATGACGAGAGTCAAGGATGACGAGAGTCAAGGATGACGAGAGTCAAGGATGACTGCCGCTGAAAGAAGAGCCCGGTTGAGTGTACAGTGAAGGAGCGCCCTGAGCACCGCCCGCCCTGTGAACACAGGTCAACATCGGAGTTTCCCCTTCAGACAGAGTACGTCTTTGAGAGAGCGACATAAATAGCAATTGTTAAGACACAGCAGTGGAGAGTTCACTTTCTCATTGACTAAAGAGCTGAAAATAAAAGGGAGGGGGTGATACTGGGATGTAAGAAAAGAAAAAGTGCATTTACTCTCCTTTCATCATTTCCAAGCAGAAACATGAAGGGAGTTAAAATGCGATATATACATCAGCTTTGTTGATCAAGTGAGTGTGTATTCATGTGCATTTGAAAACACACACAGGAGGAGAGGGGGGTCACGGCAAGCAATGGTGGAAAAAGACAGAGGGTGTAGTATACGGTACAGATTGCAAGGCCCCTGAGGCAAATTTGTCATTTGTGATCCGTGGCTGCATAAATAAAAATTGACATGTCTTGCAGGCATGATCAGCTTCATTCAACAGATGCCATTGTTCTCGCCGTCTAACTGGAAAACCCAGCAGAAGCATTTCTCACGGACAAGCTACTGTACATTCACTGGAGCTACTCCTGAGGGGTAATGCTAGTTCCCATGGCAACTCCAGCACTGGACTCATAAAAACATGGCAGAAAACACCAGCTGATCGGCTTCAGTACGTCTTCACAGAGCCCAGTCAAACATTTCTTAACCCCACAACATCCTGAGCCAGTTCTTGACTCAATTCAAAACTTAAATAGCCAGAGACATAACTATTTGAATGGTATAAGCATCTTATTCTCCTTATTCTTTTTGGGATACTTGAAATTTCTATCTGAATTTGTGAACCCTAAAGAAAATAAAAAATAAAAATGACAGATTTAAAATAAACTTTATACAAACGGATATTTCTGGTCCTTCAAAGCCGCTGTAAAATACTCTGTAAAATACTCTGTAAAATACTCTGTAAACATACAGCTGTGATCTCGTTACTATAGTGTCACTTGGCCGTTAGGGTGCTGGGTTCCATACAGGCTTACCAGACACCTTGAGCAATTTTGAAATCCCAACACAGCAGAGCCGGAGGGAGCAGGATGAGGAGAAGCTCGATAATCACACAGCCGTAACCGTTAACCAGAACCGTGTCACTCTGCCCACATCATGCACTGACCGGGGTATTAGTCATTTGGCTAAATAACCATTAACTCACAAATAACAGGGGGGAAACTAGTTGAAACAGATCTGTTTCATTGGGTCGGGTCAGCACGGCGAACACGGGGGACAGTTCAGCTGTGGTTTACATGAAGAGTAATAACTTGAAGCAGAGTTTGGCATCCATGTTGAAAAGGGAAAGAACAGAAGAGAGTGGAGGAGACGAGAGGGAAAGGAAGGAGGTGCAAAGTGTGACAGAGTGGGGGAGAAGGGAGCGCTAAGTAAATGATTCCTTAAAACTTCCCCCAAGCACATCAAACAGGAAGCTTCGTCCACTTCAGCGCAGTGTTGGGAAAGGTTTGCTGAAGGACTGTCTGACTGTACAGGAACTGAATGACTGTCTAGAGGCTCTTTTCACCCGCAGGGACTGCTCCAGGAACATAACATGCATTTTGACCGCAGGAGCAGGGTACTGAGTTTAGTCCCCGAGTCATAATTTCTGCATCCTAAAAGGTTCCTGCTCTCTACTCGGTTCTATTGAACCAGGAAGTATTGGGGTTAACTTTGCCATACTGAGGCCTGTTTACACCTAGCATGAACATGCCAATCTGTATCATGTCTCAGTTTGTTTGGGAGCGGCGCCATCGCAGAGAGAAAAAACGCTCAACAGCATGGCGCTAGTAAACCTGTGTGTACTCTTATTACCCAACACTTCATCAAGAAACAATGAGGGAATCGATAAGAGGAATCGATAGATAAAATCTCATCAATCCATCCCTATTTGGCTGTTAATACTTCTGCACTTATACTTAGTAAGGTTTTGAATGCAGGATTAGTTTTACATTGCTACTTTACATATACTATCCAAATGCTTCTCTGATGGTATTAGTATCAAGTATTGACATTTAAGTTAATGTTTTTTATCAATATTTACATAGGAGGTTGTTTTTAAAGGAGAAAGAGCAAGAGAGAGTCAGTGAGGGAAACTGACATACAAACGATTGTAAACTTAAACAAAGCGTTGGAGGGTTGGACAAATATAAAGCTGAAACACAAACAGCTTCAGAGATCCTTCTCGTAGATTTGCCAAAGTCTCTGGAACTTTACTCCACTATTATTCCTTTAACTTGTCAGCATTCAATGCAACGAGGTACATCATTAAAACAGAACAATTAAAAAGGAGTAGAAATTCAGTTTAACGCAGTTTATGGCTAAAAAAGTATTGTTTTACCATGGTGGTATTTTTAAGAATCCTTTCCACTTCTGCTGTTCTCCTTAATTTAAACATCGCACAACAAATACAATGAAAAGAAGCCTTTGCTAAACTATTGCCTGTATATTTTTCCTACTCTTTGTAGTACTTGAGATGTACTGAAGGAACGTTTTAGTACTTAGTTCCCGACTGATTCTGCAGAATAAAAACACCATTTGCCCAACTTTACAGTTTGTGCATGGGCTGAGCGGCAGTGACACAATATTGGCAGATGCTTCAGTGTACAGCTGCTATGGATACAGTAGCTCCTGCTAGCTGGAGAAGTGTGTGTGCGTGCGTGCGTGAAATAAAAATGGTTTCATATTCATTTCCCATGTCACACGATGAAACCCCTCCACCGCCACCACTTATATGTATAGCTACAGAGACAGACCACATGGGACATATTAAGGAAAAGGAAATTAGTAATAGGTGGATAACAGGAGGAACAAGACTGTGGAGGATAACGACGCACTGTATTTCATAACAGCATGTCTGCTCTTATAGTAAGAAGGCCTGAAAGCTGAAACTGTGTCATCCTTGTATAAAATGGATGGACATGATAAAAAGAATACAAATACAACAGCCTTCAAATTAAGGCTGCAATTGAGGAGTATTGTTATTGTTCTGTTGTCTTGGATAGCATTGTATTGTAACTATACATTACACTGTAAGATGCTCCTGTAGTGTAGTCCCAGCTGTGCATGCCTCACATGCCACATTTATTGCACAGCTCTTGTTTTGTCTTGCAGGCTCATCATTTCTCCTGCAGTGAACTAAGGTTGTTTGTTTACAAAAATGTGCAGCATGTGGAGTTGGAGGAGAAAAATAACACAACTGAACAAATGCTGGTGGGAGTTTGTTAAAAAAAAAAATATCCTGGAACATTTCTTTGGCCCATGTCAACATCTTTAGAAAACATGAATTGATCGTAAAATTAAAAACACATCCATCTCCTAAAATGAAGCTGATGGGCACCAGGCACCTGCCAGCTAACCGTCCATTTCCATCTTCATCTAGTCACTTCAAAAGACGGTGGTGGGGGGGGGAGAGGAGCCTGTTCCGTGCTCTGTTTGAATGTTATCTCGTCCTCTTGTCTCCTCCCATAGACACTAAACGTTTCATTAACATATGCTTTACATTAACGCACATCTTTGTGAATCCTTAAACTGGGAAATGAGTTGACTTCCGGTTCTCTCGTCTCAAAGTCAGTTGCTTTTTGAATGTTTTTTAGGTTGGATGCCTGACGTAAGGTCTGCGGTTAACACAAGCTTAAGAGATTTTAACATTTTGTTCTTCAGTTGTTATACGTTTAGTGAATTTCTGAAGTTACTACGAGTCTTAAAAACAGTGGTGGCTTAACGAGACTGCTAAACACCATCACGCTGAAGACGAGTTATACGACCGTGGTGTAGTCATTTTATAACCTAACGTTAGCTTTTTACGATTGCATTTACTCTTCAAAAATCTAAATAAAGTGGTAATTTGTTAAGATTATCCCGCTGGACAAAACGTGTAAGTATCATAAACATTTGTTTGCCTCCAATAGAAAAATCCCATTTACTGTTTGTCGAGGGAACAATGATGCGAACTTCAGGGACGGCCTACAAAAATACGTCATCCCTGCACCACTCTATAAACGGCACAGCACTTCCACTTTTATTTGGATAAATTGTACATATATTTTCACAGTTATGTCATATTTTTATTGTTTTTTATTATAAATTTGCTCTTATTTTTCTATTTATCTTACTGCGTTTATGTACGCACCAATAAACCAAACCTGATTCTGAAGCGTCAGCGTGGAGCAAGTTGACTGTAAAAGCACATCTAGATCTATGCCCAGAGAAAGACAGAGACAAACACAGGATCTCTATTCCAGTTGAGAAAATTCCTGGCATACTTTTCCTTATAAAAAAAAGGGAAAAGGACTTGGAGGTCAATTTAATCATGTTTGTTCCCATTTAATCAAAATACTAGCTGTACTGAGACGGCAGTATTTCCCACTGGACAGAAGTTTTGCTGCAGATTGCAATCCTCAACTAATTGTGATCCGTCTGCAACTTCACTTCCTTCTTCTTACTCCAAGACATAGTTGGGAACTTGCCCATGGCTGATGTGTTCTTGTGTAAACACACAAAAGAACTTGTCTTTTAAGGTATCGAGACCTGTTTGATTTGTATGTGCACACAGGTACAGGCACTCAGCTGATAAAACAAGTGCTAAGACTTCAACAACTCAGTCTTTTCTTAACTGTACTTGAAATAAATAAACATTTGTCTCCGTCGTAGATCTCAGACATAACTTAAAACATTAATCGATGAGAAGGTTTAAAATGGGACCATACGCGTCTAATAACGAGCCAGACCAACGTGACATGCACTGGGCCGTCTTTCATGTGCCACATAACTGCAGAAACTCTGGGTGTGTCAACATCAGTTCGCTCAACCAACAGAGCTGCCAGACAAACAGTTCACAACTACGAACACCTACCTTCATACCAAACTGTGAAACTAAATGTTTCATCTCCCAGGCACAGAAGCTCAGGACTGCATACATATACCTCTGGAAGAAATGGTTGGGATGGCTGCTGCGGGACAGGTATACTAACAAAACAAGTCCTTATTATACATCAGAGCAACTAATACAAATGGGGGCATAACAAAATAGTTTAAGGAGGCCTAAAACAATTATAAGACAAAGCCCTGCCATGTCGAATCCTTAAGGTCAGAGGGAATTTCTTTCTATGTTCATCTGCAGCATTTCTCACAGCCTGGTCAGTGTTTCCCACAGGATTTTGTGAGACCTTGGTGGGTAAACCTCGGACCCTCTAGGGCAGTGATTCTCAAAGCGGGGTCCATGACACTCTGAAAAGCTCGCAACCCCAACAATAAACGTTTTGACTTTTTGGCACTGCGCCCCCGCCAAAGGAGCCCCGCCCCGCCTGAAATTCAAGGTGTTTTTTGTTTCAGCTATTCCTCATTTAATAGCAAATACATAAAACAATTTTGAGACTTCTTGAGTTGTTATTAAAATATTCGCTTCAAATGTTGCTCCGACCTTTTCTTTAAGTTTGTATTCAACACTGATACCTTTTCAGTTAATGAAATATACTCAAACTAATGAATATCTGGTATTAAAAAAAAGGCAATTTATTATTTTAGCAGGCAACAAATATGCCAGGATCAAACTTTGTAAGATTCAAAGGCTTTATTGCCACATGCACAAAAGCTACAGGGTAGTTGTTGGCAATGAAAAGTCCCAGGCTCCTCCAACAATGCAGTACAGTATACTTAAGACATTAAAAAAAGAGCAAGAGACTTCAGGGTGCAAGTAAAATGCAGGAATAAGTAAATATATATATATATACTGTAATAATATATAAATAGCTCTTTATATACACACATTAATTATGCATTTATATCCATTTTCTCAATACCCAGCCCCATCGTGGCTGGTAATATACCAATATGCATTTGGCTGAACTAACTGGCAGTAAGTTGGAACAGTCACACCACAGTGCCAGGTCAGACTGCATGAGTCTAGCAATTTGAGATTTCTGGGAAATAAGCTCACGTGGGTGATGATTAGCATTATCAGCCTTGGCTGAGAGTCAGTCAGTGCTGTTAGACATACAGTAGTGGGAGTAAGGATGCAGGAAGAGATCTGCCAACTCTGCCTTGAGCATTGCTATTGTGCTTAAGAGGAAATCTAGGGTACCACAGGGCAGCCCTATGATGGACTACGATGCATGTGCATGTACACACACACACACACACGCAGTCTCTTTTGGGGCATTTTATCCTCTGTGTGTGGGTTGTTCATCTGTACCGTCTGTAATTTTGTTATTTCTACAAAACTCTGCCATGCCTGCCGTTACCTTGGCAGCAGCTAACAGGGATCCAAATAAATATGGCCAACACAGGGCTTATCTGCTTGGCTTACTGAAAGACTTACTAAGAGAAACCATAATAGGCGTAGGTAGGCACCATGCATGAGACATCCTTGGGTGTTGCCAAAAAACAAACACTCATTAACCCAGATACTGCAGACCTGTTTGAGCGGCGGGCACATTGACAGAGGAAGTGTGTGTATGTATGTATGTGCGTGCGTATGAGAGACAGATATATATATATATACATATACATATACATATACATATACATATACACACCATTTCAATTATGAGTTCAGGTAAATATCATGTGCAGCCTGGGCCTCAGCTCGTTCAGGTGTACAGAATGTGCTCATAGCCTCTTGTGCCGTCTTTCTTTCAAACTATTCTGGCTGTGAGCTTTTTCTAGTGGTTCCCTGAACTACAATTATTCGTTCTCATATGAACAGTGCAAGTGCAAAATGTCACAAATATGTCTATGTTGTCTAAGATATTATTCTATTACTTTTCCTGATGTTTTAGGTTTTTGCCGTGGCGTTGTTTCTGTATGGGTATCGAGATATTCAGGCAGGTATCGAAGTCATCATTTTGGTATCATAACAACACTAATTGTATTTTGTGGAAACATAATGGATAAAAGGAAAGTCTCTGTTATTGTTTGATGTTATATATTTATAATTATGGTTCTTGATGCATGTTGAAAATATATCTAAAGATTACACTAATAAAATCCCAAATCTGAAAACTTTATTTACGAAACATAAGACCTATACTTGAGCATGATGGTTAGCAAAGATTAACAATGCAGGTGACATGCATTAATGTTAACATTGTGTTGCATCATCAATGTGTGTACAGTGCAAGACTTATCCCTCGTCTAGACATTAAATCTATGGCTTTTCGCAGGGTGATGTGGCACTTCTGCTGTTATATTTCTTCTCACATTAGCATGGGTGGTGTTTATTTCTATGTTACTTGGCTGAAAAGTCTTTATTTATCTGGTTTTTCCTAAAAGCTCTGGATTACTGTGGTCAAGAGATAGTATTTGACCATTACGGTTATAAAATGATGAGACATAACAATTAATTTCTCAGAGACTGGTCCTCAAACATACACAAACTGGTGCTCCCTGGGCTCCGGCTGTACACATTTAATTACTTGTGACTTTAGACAGAGCACTGCTCCGACCCTGGCTCTTCCTCAGCCTGCATGTCTACCATGCACTAGTTAACCACACTCCTGTTGCTGATAAACAGCTGGAATAATTGCCTCCGCTTTAAGAGTCATACAAAACCAGCAATACTCCTTGAAGGTCGCAAGTATTTCACACTAGGGATAGGTCAGGACTCAAATTTTCAATGGTCATTCAATTATATTAAAAAAAGAGTTTATGTGACTGTCGTCTCGTCTTAAAAAATATATTTTCCCTTGATTTTACAGTCGCAGGTAAAACGTGTAAATGCACATCCTTATTACACACTGCATCAACCCAAACTATGGCCATTTAAATACAATTTAGCATAATCAACAGCGTAATCAACAAATGTCAGTCCGAGCAATACATAGGATGAATATTTCCAGCTGGAAACTGAAATATTTAGTTACAGCTGCAATTGTTCTGCTCTACCAGCAACAGTATTGAGCAAATCACCAGCACTCTTTGTTAAAGTTTGTCATTTTTCCCCCCCAATCAGTGACAATATAAAAATTCCACAGTGAATTTAAGAAGTCAAAATGCACTTAAGACATGATATGTAGCCAAAAACCTAATAAAAAGCTACACTATGTGCAGAGGTCTATAAAAAGAATCAAGGAGGTCCATAAGATTTTCCAAATTAAGTGAGACAACCATAGTGCACTATAACTCACACTGTAGCTACATAGAGCTTAGATCCTTTTTACACAACCTTAAATATTGTGACAGCAGACTCCCACCACAAGCTGAAACCGAAATGTCTCCTGCAAACAGTACTTTAGCATTTTAAATAAGTCCAAAATAAATTTGGGTTGCAAGGACGGAATAGGGATACCATCCAAATCAATCTCTTTCAACGAGTCACCATCCCAGTATCTCAGGAAAAGAACAACAACAATACGTTTCTCCGCCAACAACACTTGTACATTTCTAATCAATGATTGGCGATATGTCGGCCAACCGAATCAACAGATGCCTTTTGTTTGTAGCCAAGCAGGACTTAAACCACTTTATACACACACACACACACACACACACACACACACACACACACACACACACACACACCTTATTAGGTGCGATTCCTTTCAGTGTTGGAAGATGTTGCTGATATGAGTGAGAGCATCCTTTAAACCAGAAACTGTGAATTCAGTCACTTGAACAACAAACCTGACGTGTACTTACAACATGACACTGACTCCTTGCTAGTTCAAGTGATGCGTCTGTAGCTAACCCTAAACTTTGATGTGGAATTAACAAAACAACAGCTTTCTTCGTCTATATAACATTACATAAAAACGCACAATGGCTCTGCTCCGCTCTTTAAAAGATGAAAATGAGCAGCCCATTCTCTCGAGAACAGTTGTTTCCCAAAGTGGGCCACCTCAGTAAAGGTCTTTTCTAGACCAGACACCAGGAGAATGCTGGTCGCAGACTTAATTAAAACCAACTCTTTCTTTATTTAAGCCATGTTTTAGAAGGCAGATAAAACTACAGTAATGTGAAAGACGACAGGAATAAGAGGGAACTGTTGACAGCTGGTTGTAGCCAAACGTAAGTAAGTAAAAGACTGAATTATAATGAACTCATACAGAAGATAACCACGCAGACGTCTATAACTTTAAACGGAAGAGTTGATTTACAACAGACTTCAAATGTTACACGTACGACCCATTTTCTAATGCAGTAGTGTCTTTGTTTTGTGACTTGTGACACACCATAGCCATAACGAGGCCTTAAGGCTGATATGAACTAACCACAAACCCACACAGCAACATGTAAGTAAATAGTCACCAGGAAGTGAAGACAGTCCTGTGCCTCTGCGAGTGGCGTCTAACTTGTCTCGTTTATTAGCTTGACATCAACTTGACAGTCAATGTCAATGGCTTTTACTTTGGACGTAAAATTAATTCAAGACGACTGTTACACACGCTGTGATCGGATTTTTAGCTGGGGAGATGTTTCCCCAACTTTACCCGTGACCTCTGACCCAAAAAGGTAGTTTTGAAGAACACAGGTCAGACTGGTCAGGTTGGTGTGAATTTGATTAAATTAAAAAAATGTAAAACTGAAATTCGTAGTTGTCCAACACTCATAGGATTTTGTCAACTTATTGATTTAATTAACAAATCTTAAATCATGAAGAAAATCATGCAAAAGAACCACTTCTAAATCTTGTGTTTACCAGAGATGTGCTCATAAGTTTCTTGGAAACAAGTCATTCAGCAAATCTCACAATATGTTTTGATCAAACACCTGGATATCAATACTGCAGGGTTGGTGCTTTCACAAAATAATAGGACTTTTCATATATAATCATCAGTAATGTGGATATAATGACAGTGGGTAATACAACAGTCTGGTAAGTTTAGAATTACACCACTTTACTGTAATGCAACCTTTAAAATCCATATTGTGATATGCAAAATCTATATCAGTGGGCTACTCTTCCACTACAACACTGGAAATACCATCTAAACCACATCTGCATTTTGAGTTGCATATCACATCACACACAAATCTTGCGGTGACTAGGGTAATGTGGCTTGTGTATGCAAAGCCTTTTACAATGCAATCAAATTAATAGCTCAGTCATTATCTGGTCTGTGTTTATATCAAGGAGGTAGAGATTATCTGCCCAGCCATACCAATGTGCAACATTTCAGATCATGCAAGGCTTACCCAGCAGAAGCAGTTTCAGCTCCCTTCTTGCATCCCTCTTGTCTCGCCGGAGTTGTTTCTCGATCTCAGCGTTGATTCGTTTGGACTCCTTCGCCTCCTCACTCAGGCAACAAGCCATCATGGAGTCTAAAGTCATCACCGCATGAGCTGCAAAGCACGTCTGACAAGGGGCGCCGGGCTACACCTCCCAGAGTATCAAATAAATCAGCAACAGTCCACTTTCAACAAGTTATATCCAAACGCTGATAATGGAGCTTGCTGCAGAATCTGGCCTTCTTTGTTGATGGTGAAAACGGCTGTCAAGTGTCAAATATGTGACAGCTTAGTCAAAGTCTCGTGTAAATCCTCAGGTTACAGGGGCTGACAGCTGATGACAGAAAATGTGCAATGCAACATGTCTGCAAACATCTCGGATCACTACAGAAGGTGCACTTATTTGATGCACTTTCCAAACAAAAAGAGTAGTTTGGGTAACGTTGACTAGCTTGCAAGCTAACGTTATGACCAAGCTAACGTGACAAGTTGATGATTTTTTTTCAACGTGCCAATACTTTTTAATCCTTTCCCCGCGAAGCTATTAAGATTTTTAATGGTTTTATTTCAAATTACCAACTTCGGTCCCAGAGACAGTGGGACACTACTGGCTGCCACATTTGTAAAATCCCTCTGCTGGTTGCCCGGCCGAGTACAAGGCTAGCCGCCCCGAAACCATCACTCTACGCCCGCGCAGTGACAATGAGCGCCCGTTAAACTGTCCATCTACGGAACAAACACAAACACTAGCACGGTTGTCTGAAATACTCGACGAACGATAACCCTTGTTGTAATCCGAGAACAAAAATCGCTTTATTATTCCGCTCAGAGCAGTTATGCTGTTGCAGACCGAGGCACCCAGTGACCACTGGTAGCTAAATGGGCAGGCTAATTGTTAGCTAGCAAGGTTAGCTCAGCTAGCCATCCCTGGAATTGCAGCCAACTGGCTAAAAACCAGAAAGCTCAGCCTGACAGAAGACCTTCATTGTATCAAGATAGTCTTCTCCAAAAAGGATCAAATCTTAACAATGGCCAAAAAACTGACAGTCAAACGGACCCTTGTAGTCCGTACATTTTTTTTTTATCGCTCCTGGTATTTTTTCCTGGTGGTGCTGATTGCTCTTCGTCTCCCACTCCTCAGCCCCGGTGTGGTGCTGCCTGCTGCTGACGTCGCTTGGGATAAAATTGATTGACAGGTGTGAGAGCGAATGAAAACAGAGCTTGTAGGCGTTTAAAGGCGGGACTTTACAAGGATGGTTAACTTCTCAAGTTTGTTTGAGAGGAAGTCTTCCTTTAAGAGGCGTGTCAGGGAACGCAACTGACATTTGGCCGCACGGGCAACGCCCATCTCCTGTCAAAGACAGCACATCCAGCGGGGCAGTGGAGCCTGGAGGAATGGGTACAACTATTTTATTTTATTTTTACATTTTCCACAACCACAAGAACAGATGGACTGTTTCCAAACAGTCTTCTTTTTTTTTATTCTTTTTTTTTTTTTACCAAGAACTACATAAGAAACCTTAAGAATAAGATGGCAATAAAAACTAATTGTGTATTTTACAAATGATACAGTATTTTGAATTTGTATCACCTTTTTGGTGTTTTTCTCCTCTGTATATGTGTATGAACAGTTTTGTGTGTACATTTGCTTTCTTAAATAAACAAATGAGAAAAGAAAGTATTCAAATAGTAATACAAATGGTATGAAAAGATTTGAATAACAAATGTTCTTTCTGCAAGACTGAACAAGAAAGTATAATTCTTTATTTCTTTTGTGGTTGTCATTGTTGTATGTATAAAATATTTTCACTTATTCTGATTGTGATGATAAGTTAACCTTTTTATCTAATTATGTCTTATTCATAAAGCTACATTTCTTAACTCAACCCCATATTTAAATTGTTTTTTATATATTATTTTATACTCTTATATTTGTAACAAATAAGAAATCCAGTAACTAAAATGTACCCAGAGTGCCACCATTTTATTTTTCTATTATTATTTATACTAGTTATAATTAATTTAATTGTTTTATTATGTACTGTTATCTCAATTGTAAGTTTAAATGAATGCTTTATATGTTAAATGTATATATTGTTACACATCTTCCTTTCTTTTTTCAAAGCCCGTCCAGCAAAGGATGAATGCCCTGTACCTTTTGTTCTAGTATTTTGACATTGTCACTTAATTTCTGCTGCTTCTTGACTTCAGGGAGAAATAAACTTTATGAAATGAATATAAACCACAGAATAGATGCAGATTTTGCAATCAATTCTGGCCCACCGACTGAGACTGTGAGGCAACGAGCCTACTTAATTATGCATTCTGAGTGAACTATTCTTTATTCCTTTGTCCATACAAATGAAAACTCTTCTTTCACCTTGCAAGAAATCTATAAGATGGTTGTTTTGTTAGTTTAAAAGTGCGTACACACAATGCAGACGGTGCACGTACACACCATGTAGAATAATAACAGAACAGTAGGGGCTTTATTCCTTTATTCTTTGTCAAGGATGTTTTCTCTTGTGTAAAATAAAATAAAATAAATCAAATCAATCTTTAATTCTTACTCTCTAAATACCACATCCACAAATTCAATGGGTCTAAACTTTTCTTTCCTGTTTTTAAGAATGAATTAAATGTATATGTGAGGAATTCGCTATTAAACGCAGCTTTTGTGAGCTGGCAGGACTGAAGTCGGTGCTTTGATTTATGCAGAGCCTTGTTGTCCTTGGTTATCTACTCGTACACCTGTGTGTTGTGTTGTTGACGTTGTATGTTGTGTGTCTTTGTGTGCCATATATGTATTGTATATGATATTTTCTTCCATAAAGTGTTAAATCCACACACTGTGAGCGACCTACAGCTGTTGCTCTTTACTGTTGCCTTCAAGAGTTTCACAAGTTCACTTCTAAACATATTTATTTATCTGTCTGCAAACAAAGAAGTACTTAAGGCTACTATTCTGAGGTTCTTGTACTTTACTTGAGTATTTCCATTTCTTAGATTCAGCTTCACTTAGTGCACGGCCTGCAGACAAATTCAAAAATGTAAATATGTCTGATACACATTACAGTAACATGAGTCAAATATATGATCAACAAAGATACATTGGCAGTATACAGTAAGTATAATCTACATACAGTAGAGCAGTAGTGGAAGAAGTATTCAGACCCTTTACTTTGTGACCCCAAGACCACCGATGTTTAAACGAAACCTTCGCCCCTGCATATTTCATGTTATTGGCCGGTCCAACAGGGTGGGGGGGGGGGGCTCGTGCCATCCCTGGAATTTGATTGGCCCTTGGGTTTTCTTATGTTTGTAGAAAACTGGGGCAAAAATTAAGATGCAGTGAAACATTTTGTGCACACAAACCAAAATTATAATTACAGCAGGTGAAAGTGAATAAAATTGTATTTATTTTTAATTAGTATTTGTATTTCTATTATTCTATTATTTATCTCTCTTTTTTTAATTGTTATTATTTCTATTTTTATTATTATTATTTTTATTATTATTTTTGTCTATTTGTTTTTTTCCTCACTTAATAAAACTGCTTTTGGATTTAATTCATATTCTTTATTTTCGCTGTATTTAAACTGTATGACATTTTTTTATTTGTGTTTTAAACAAAGTACAATATGGACAAATTGAGTCAAAGTAAATATATATAAAAAAATATATAAATTATATCTATTTTGTGTTTAAAATCTTCATTCACAGTAACTGCAGCTGTCAAATCGAGATATTCGGGCAAAAAGAACATTTTCCTCTCAGATTTAGTGAAGAAGAAGTGTGTTTCCCTGAAGCGCCCTCCTGGGCATTAAAGGTGTTTTTAAGACAATATTAAACCGTCACTTATTGTAATGAACATTTATTTAGTGGCAAATACTGCCGAGTGTTATGCACTGATGGATTTACATGCCAGTGGAAGAACAGACCTCTCATCACTTTTATTACTGCCACTTGGTTGCTTCAAGACTTTAAGATGCATAATTACCGTATATTATTGTGTATTATTGTGTGCCGCCAGTGCCAAATACACATTTCCATTTTATGCAAATCTAATGGACAATAAAGTAATCTGAATCTGAATAAAGTAGCAGAAAATGCAAATAATCAAGTAAAGCATGAGTCAAAATAATAACTGTACTTGAATAAATGTGATTTATTACTTTCCACCACTGCAGGAGAGCTGAAACGTTTTTAAAAAGTGAATACAGACATGAAAATACTTGATAACCACAAACAAACAAACTACTAACAGCTGTACTTTCTATTCATAATAAAAGAGAAAGTCCTCTTCTACGTCAGGACATTATTTATTATTAATCCTGTTGACGGGGATTATAACAAAAACAAAGGTCAAATATTTCTTCCTGGTTGTCACATTTAAATCGTTCAGTTTGTCAGACGATACTGTTGAGCCAAGTGACATCGTGTGGATGTGTGATGTAGTTGCAGGAGGTGGGTTCAATAACACATCATTTAGGAGTCTGGTAAAAATGAGCTTCCAACATAATAACTCTCAGAACTTTAATCGGAGCCTGTTCCTTTCCCTTTTTCAAATCAAAGAATCCCTCGAGGCTCAAATCGCATTCAAATCTTCATTCATAGACATTTACTGAAACAGGTGGAGTACATACAGGTGTAGCTGCAGGTAATAAAGCATTTAAAATCAACCACCCTTAAACATTTTAATAATTATATTTAAAAAATACATATAGATTGGATTTTTTCTCGATG
The DNA here is from genome assembly GCF_900634415.1 of Cottoperca gobio. NCBI lineage: Eukaryota > Metazoa > Chordata > Actinopteri > Perciformes > Bovichtidae > Cottoperca > Cottoperca gobio. The sequence goes on from NC_041358.1 coordinate 25,623,429, forward strand.
CTCAAATGTCAAAGACTCATAATGTAAAGGAATAAAAACCTTAAATCATGCCACAAGTTTAAAGAAAGGCTTTATTCATGAATTAATTCAGAATCAGAAATAAAAAAGATATTTTTATTATATACAATAAAAATATATAGAAACATAGAAAACTCAAAATAAAAATGTACACATTCTACTATAATATATAACAATAAAGATGTGAGAAAAATTAGGATTATCTTCAAATCTTTGTAAAGTTATGTTAAATAAAATGCACTCCACCACAGGATGTATGTAACCTGAGGAGTCGCAAAATGCTGCTGTATTTAAAGGCAAGTTTATTTAAACAGCACATTTCCACAACAAGGCAATTCAAAGTGCTTTATACAAAATATTAAAAGCATTAAGACATAGTGCAAAAGAAACGCATTAAAAAATGACATTTAAAGGTTCAATGTGTAGTTCTGAGCCACCTGCTCCAAAGAAATAGGGGGCAGTATTTCACCTCTAAACGGGGTCCGTGCAATCTCTGGTGTAGTGTGGAGCAGGGACCCCCTACTGTGTATATTGTATAGAAGAGGCTTGAAGAGGTCCGTGCGACGGGGGTGGCACACATTTCTTTGAGTTCACTCCACAGTCTCTGACTGTAGGTGTGTCTGTCGGGAGCGAAGTCCCGCCCTTCACAAAACACAGCAGAGGTGGGAATGTGAATACGCAAAGCAAAAACAAAAAAAGTGTTTTATCTACAAACAATTTCGCAACCCCCCCCCCCCCCCCCCCCGCAGTACCTCCGATGACCCCCTGGGGGTCGCGGACCCCCTGTTGAAGACCCATGCTTTAGATCAGTAGTCAAATATAAATCAACATTTACAACTCTTAGGTTTGAAAGTTAAGGTGTTAAAAGTTCTACTTTTAAAGGCTAACTTAGCCAAGCTGCATCGTACAGCAGCTCAAAACAGCTAGCTTAACTAGCATCACCGCTAACGTCCCGTAACTTAACCTATCAGTTATCAAATATTTATTTATGTTGCCAGCCGCAACAAGTAATAAACTGGTGTGTTTATTGTGCAATGAATGTATTTCCGTGATGAAAGAATACAACGTGAAGCGGACACTACAAATAACGGGCTCAGAGGAACGGAGAAGGAAAGTACCGGGACCGCTAGCATCAAGTGACTTTTGGTCGCTTTTGCACGGAGCAAGAGAGCCACGATAGCATCCCTGCTTTTATCTCCTCTCCTTTCCTCCGCTCTGAGTCTGACTGACTGTAGGTGTGTGCGCACGTGTGTGTGTGTGTGTGTGTGTGTGTGTGTATGTGTGTGTCTTGTGCCCATCGCGAAACAGCAGAGGAGAGAATTTGAATTTTGAAAACAACTCATTGTCTCCTTGGTTTTAAAGATGCAACATTTTGCACTTTTGTGTGAAGCCTTGTGACCACAGCTTTCCTACTTCTGTATACGGACTGGTTGCTTTCTGCAATGAATTAAGGTGATACAATTCAAGTGAAAGAAAAGGATGCACGTGACAAGTTCATTTCATGTATTAGTAACTATTAACACGAATGTAAGTAAGAGTCATTCATTGACACAGTATTGTGTGGCCCACTAACCCCCGGTGACCTTCCTGTTACTTGCTGATGAAGCTGAACAGCCCTGATGTAACGCATCGTTTGGTAGAGGATCGTCTTCACTAGCTTTTAGTGGGAACCTCCATTTGTTATTGATATCCAACATAATATATGAATTAATAGAACTGTAACAATGGATTACTATAAGAATCCTTTATTAATGATTTATTTATAATTGACAAGCTTTTTCTGATGTCTTATTAGAAATGGAAAAGCTCAAGACCCTTTATTAATAACTTACTAACATTTGTAACTTACTAGAAAGAGACACATGAGCATTTATAAGATATTAAATTATCCTTATAAACCATTCATTAGGGCTGACTTATCACAAAGTAACTAGTGGGTAAAGTTATCTGCTGGCAAACTCACATAGAAAAGATAAAAGAAGTTAGAAACGTGTGACGAGACAACAGCATTCAAAATTACTCTTTTATTTTATGCTAATTCTTGTGGACTGAAATGACCGAACTGATAAGTTGACAATGATGAACTTTATTGAACAGTTCAAAGGATCAGAAGTAAACAGTAAAAGTGAAAAGTGGTCGGGGATGGGGAGGAGGAAGAAGCATCTCTGGTACACAGCTCGTGGAGAAGGAAAGTATCCTGACGGCTCTCGATCATCTTCTGGTAGATCTTAAGTCTGTGAAGTCCAACAGGGTCTGGAGGAGGAGGAGGAGGAGGAGGAGGAGGAGGAGGAGGAGGAGGAGGAGGAGAAAACGTAAACCGAACGTAAACAGAAACGCAGCTTTAAACTATCTGCCCAGGCAACTATAAGTGTGTTTGCATGTTAACTGAAAGATCATAGTGTGTGTGTGTGTGTGTGTGTCTCTGATCCTCGCTGCAGCTGCTCCTCTTCCCAGATGGGTACATTCTTTTAAATAATTCTGTCACACTCAGTCATAATAATAATAATAATAATAATACATTTCATTTAGAGGCGCCTTTCAGGACACAAGGTCGCCTTACAGAGCATTTAAAAGTTAAAACAGCAGATTTGAAAGTGGTAATGGAGTCAGACTGTTTGATGTGTGGAGGCAGAGAATTCCAGAGCCTGGGCGCGGTGCAGCTAAAAGCCCTGGCTCCCATGGTGCTGAGGCGGGAGGTGGAGACAGTCAGGAGTCCGGCTGATGATGAGCGCAGGGAGCGGGAGGTGATGTATTCCTGGAGGAGGTTTGAGAGATCGGTGGAGGCGAGGTTGTTGAGGGCTTTGTATGTGAGCAGAAGGTTTTTGTAATCAATCCGGTGCTGAACAGGGAGCCAGTGAAGTTGGATGAGGATGGGGGTGATGTGGTCAGACGATTTGGTGCGGGTAATGATCCGGGCAGCCGAGTTTTGAATGATTTGGAGTCTGTTGAGTAGTTTTGTGGGGAGGCCAGAGAGGATAGGATTCATACTCTGCCATACTCTGTCCCACTCTGCAAGATTCTGTCACACTAAGTCACACCCTGTCATACTCTGCCATACTCTGTCCCACTCTGGCCAGATTCTGTCCCACTCAGTCACACCCTGTCACACTCTGCCAGACTCTGCTGCACTCAGTCACACTGTGTCACACTGTGACATACTCTGTGACACTCTGCCACTCTCTGCCACACAGAGGTACACAGAGCCACACAGAGCCACACAGAGCCACATAGAGAGCACACAGAAGTCCCACAGAGCCACACAGAGGCACATTGAAGTCACACATAAGTCCCACAGTAGTCCCACAGAGCCACACAGAGCCACACAGAGTCACACATAGTCCCGCAGAGAGACACAGAGCCACCCAGAAGTCACACAGATACTGAAGAAGAATTCTCACACACACTCAGAGACTGTGTGTGAGAATTATTTTTATGACATCAGGTAACATTCTGGATCCATAGAATTCTGAAGTGGAATTATGTCCATAGAATTCCATATCAGGGAAAATACTTTAAAACTACTGTATGTACTCCAGCTTTATACGTTTTGTAGTCATTGTGTGTCTCTTTGTGCTGTTTTGCTCCTTTCTTTGATATTTTCTGTCTATTTGCAGTTGCTTTGCGTGTCTTTGTAGTCGTTTTATATTTCTTTAGTCGTTTTTAAGTTACTTACTGACTTTGGTGATCACAATAATTTACCCCTGGTGCCACCACGAGGTCTTTTGGGTTTTACAGTTTTTTACGATTGCTAAAACACATTTCTTGAAACCTTCATCCATTTTCTCAAAACTTTAAACACAAAACACAAAACTCAAGCTACATTCACAGAACCACAGACTCCTCTGGCACAAATCAAACAATGCTTTCACATCATGCACTTTTCCAGACAAAAAAGAAAAACCTACAGAGCATTAGACATAAAACAATTAGAACACTGCATCCAGTGCATGTAGTGTGATTTAGTTTTTAGTTTTTTTACATTTTTGCAAAACTAAACAAAAGTACAATTATCCCAACTTATACAAATAACAAAGAAAACTTCATACAAAAATGAAAAGCTCATTACAGGTAAATGAAAAGCACATTACAGGTAAATGTAAAGCACATTACAGGTAAATGTAAAGCACATTACAGGTAAATGTAAAACACATTACAGGTAAATGTAAAGCACATTACAGGTAAATGTAAAGCACATTACAGGTAAATGTAAAACACATTACAGGTAAATGTAAAGCACATTACAGGTAAATGTAAAACACATTACAGGTAAATGTAAAGCACATTACAGGTAAATGTAAAACACATTACAGGTACATGTAAAACACATTACAGGTAAATGTAAAGCACATTACAGGTAAATGTAAAGCACATTACAGGTAAATGTAAACACATTACAGGTAAATGTAAAGCACATTACAGGTAAATGTAAAACACATTACAGGTAAATGTAAAGCACATTACAGGTAAATGTAAAGCACATTACAGGTAAATGTAAAGCACATTACAGGTAAATGTAAAGCACATTACAGGTACATGTAAAACACATTACAGGTAAATGTAAAGCACATTACAGGTAAATGTAAAGCACATTACAGGTAAATGTAAAGCACATTACAGGTAAATGTAAAGCACATTACAGGTACATGTAAAGCACATTACAGGTAAATGTAAAACACATTACAGGTAAATGTAAAGCACATTACAGGTAAATGTAAAGCACATTACAGGTAAATGTAAAGCACATTACAGGTACATGTAAAACACATTACAGGTAAATGTAAAGCACATTACAGGTAAATGTAAAGCACATTACAGGTAAATGTAAAGCACATTACAGGTAAATGTAAAACACATTACAGGTAAATGTAAAGCACATTACAGGTAAATGTAAAGCACATTACAGGTAAATGTAAAGCACATTACAGGTAAATGTAAAACACATTACAGGTAAATGTAAAGCACATTACAGGTAAATGTAAAGCACATTACAGGTAAATGTAAAGCACATTACAGGTAAATGTAAAGCACATTACAGGTAAATGTAAAGCACATTACAGGTAAATGTAAAGCACATTACAGGTAAATGTAAAACACATTACAGGTACATGTAAAACACATTACAGGTAAATGTAAAGCACATTACAGGTAAATGTAAAGCACATTACAGGTACATGTAAAGCACATTACAGGTACATGTAAAGCACATTACAGGTAAATGTAAAGCACATTACAGGTAAATGAAAAGCACATTACAGGTAAATGTAAAGCACATTACAGGTAAATGAAAAGCACATTACAGGTAAATGTAAAGCACATTACAGGTAAATGTAAAACACATTACAGGTAAATGTAAAGCACATTACAGGTACATGTAAAGCACATTACAGGTAAATGTAAAGCACATTACAGGTACATGTAAAGCACATTACAGGTAAATGTAAAGCACATTACAGGTACATGTAAAGCACATCACAGGTACATGTAAAGCACATTACAGGTAAATGTAAAGCACATCACAGGTAAATGAAAAGCACATTACAGGTACATGTAAAGCACATTACAGGTACATGTAAAGCACATTACAGGTAAATGAAAAGCACATTACAGGTACATGTAAAGCACATTACAGGTACATGTAAAGCACATTACAGGTAAATGTAAAGCACATTACAGGTAAATGTAAAGCACATTACAGGTAAATGTAAAGCACATTACAGGTAAATGAAAAGCACATTACAGGTACATGTAAAGCACATTACAGGTACATGTAAAGCACATTACAGGTAAATGTAAAGCACATTACAGGTAAATGAAAAGCACATTACAGGTACATGTAAAGCACATTACAGGTACATGTAAAGCACATTACAGGTACATGTAAAGCACATTACAGGTAAATATAAAGCACATTACAGGTACATGTAAAGCACATTACAGGTACATGTAAAGCACATTACAGGTAAATGTAAAGCACATTACAGGTAAATGTAAAGCACATTACAGGTAAATGTAAAGCACATTACAGGTAAATGTAAAGCACATTACAGGTAAATGTAAAGCTTGCTAAGCAACGGGGGAAATGCCACTGCCTGTAGGATGTTTACCCTGGTGTAGGGGTTCCGGTCACAGACCGTCCAGCGCCACGCAGAAGAAAACTCCTCTATTGTGTTGAAGAATGGGCAAACATTTATGAAGCACCGGTTGATGTTGAACCATTCATGTATGCGGACTGCACGGTGAAAGCTGACATTGTCCCAAACTACAACATAAATAGGACGCCCAGCCTGACGAGGAACCTGCTGCTCACGATCAATCAGAAAATCCCGAAGACCACTCAGATATGTGAGAAGATGCTCGGTGTTGTTAGGCCCCAGGGTTGCATGATGGTGGAGAACCCCCCCAATTACTTATGGCCGCACAAAGGGTCACATTGCCACCACGCTGGCTAGGGACTTCCACAATTATGTTCCTGCCTCTCCTTCTCCTCTTCGTCAGATTGAAACCTGCTTCATCTACAAAAATGTATTCATGGGGCCATAGAATCAAATTCAAACAATCTCTAACTGTACCTGTTGTCTTCTCTGGATGCTCTCACGATGGTGCCACAGAGAACCTACTCTGTGTCCTGCTTCCCTCATTGTCAAGCCATGAACAAGAACACGGGCTGTGACCGTTGCCCGGATTGCATCTGAAATGATGGTTCTGGTTCTTCCTCGGCCTTGATATCTTCCTCTTGGCCCATCACCTCTTACTTGTACTCTTCCTCCTCTTCCTCCTCTGCCTCTCAATATGTTTTCATCCATTGTCGGTATTCACATGTGCCCTCTGAACTTGCTTATATAGTGTGTAGTGTTGGTTGATCACATCATTAGAAACGAGTGTGAACAGTTTTGAGTCGTGTTTAAACGATGACATGTTGTAGTTGTGTTCAACTTTTGCTGCCTTTGCAACACATGTGCATCACAGTGTTTTATAGTAAAGCAGAATGTGTTTAGAGTTTTGCAAATAGTGTCTAACTACTTGAACTTGTTTGGGTTTTACTAAAAGAGAGGTTGATTCGACAAGAGTTTAGGCACCTGATGATTTGAGAATGGGCGTTAGTGTTTGAGCAATTGTAAAAAACTGTAATCAAATGTCGTGACAACTATTGGATGGATTGCTATGAAATTGAACACAGTGATCGGTCATGTAATCGATATATGGGCATCCCGTATACACTCTGGAGACCCCCCCAGATGATGCCCACCATCAGAAGACACCAGGGTATTGTGGTAGCCCATCCAAGTCCAGCAGCACCACCATGGACTCCCTGCTCAGCCAAACTGTATCTGTATATAGTGCAGTGTTTCCCCTACCATTGTTTCATGAAGGTGTTCTTCAAAGTTGTCTTTCTGGAGAACTTTCCTCAGTAAACCTTTCTCTGCCTGCTGCTTAGGAGAACATATAAAACAGATATAGCGCATGCTGCTTGGGCTTTGGTGGGTGGTTAACTCATCTGTACTGCTCACCCTGGACACGGTTTTGACGTGTCAGGAGAGAGAAGTATGAATATTAATGTGTGCTGTGCTGTAGTTATTACACCTCGTATTTGCTCAGGAGCTGATTTAGTTGACTGAATACAGATATTTAATAACAGTTATCAGGAAGTACATACCGTTTATACGGACTATTATGTAAATATGAGTATCATCAGTTAGTTTAAGAGAAGACATCATCACCACATTTACTGGAGATCTGATCTGGATGAGAAAGAACACATTAGCAGAATCTGCCTCACAAGAAGAAAAGGTCACTTTGCTGCCTGGCAAAAGCTATAAGTAAAAGCCAAAGCTCGCAAGTCTTCAGTGCAGAATGTGATTTGAAAATGAATGAATGAATTGCTACGTGTTTGTTGACAAATTTGCATATTGACATCTGATCACAATGCAGGCAGAATCGAGATAACGAGCACTCTTCACGTGGACCGAATGTAAGTATCCAGTGACAAATCAAAGAGTGTTTAGTGGAACTAAAGCTGTAGGAATTGTCTGACATTTAAAGCTACTCTCATGAGCAGATTGTCTTGCATTGTCAGCACCTTGTTTCACTCTTTTACTGTGCTATGTTTATTGTGGTATTTTCATTGTATTGTTAATTACTTTGCACGGAAGGCTCTATATAAATAAATAAAGTTGAAGTGCATTCCCCGAAACAATAATGCATTAAAAATCTTCTTCTTCTCCTCTTGCTGAACAACAGTTTGCACAAGTGAATTCATTGCTAGCAGTGAAGTTAACATGAAAGTGAACAGAGTGCTGCGCTCCATCATCTCCACACGTCACCGTGTTAATCATTAAACGTCGTCTGTTTCCCACAGCAGCCGGCGACAGAGGACAAAGTCTCCTCACGCTCGTCTTCCTGCTGTGCTCTCCGCCTGTAAGGATTCATACACACTAACAGACGCCCTGAATATACAAAGAGCCTCATGCAGGAACTTCCTCTTAAGAGGAAATGGAATCAGAATCAGAATTCGGTTTATTGCCAAGTAGATTTTCACGTAGAAGGAATTTGCTTTGGTGTATTGGTGCATACATAAAAATATAAAAGGACATTTTAATTTAAAATACAAACAAGTATAGAAAAAATAAAGAAAGATTCAAATAGAATAGAAACAAAATACATTAAAAATATGAACAAAATACTATAAAGGAATATGTACGCTGCATGCATATGTTTTATGCTAGAGAAATGAAAATGGAAAAATAAGAGCAAATATTGAAGACATTTTTTTTATAAAAGAAAAAAAGAAATTTAAGAAACATTAATGTACAAAAGAAAATTCAATAAAAATATTAAACAAAATATTATATAGAAATACATTGTATGCATATATTTTAGGTGTGAGAGAAATTAAAATGGGAAAATAAGAGAAAAAATTGAAGAAAAAAATAACTATTAATTATAAAATATTATATATAAATATATACTGACGGACGGACAATAACTATAATACAATAATAGGCCTATAATCTACATTATTCTGAGATTTTAATTTTAAAATAAAAACAAGTATAGAAAAAATAAAGAAACATTAGTTTAGAAGAGAACAGAAGAAAAATACAATAAAAATATGAAAGATAAAGAAATACGTACGCTGTATGTATATCTTTTTGTGTGAGAGAAATTATAATGGAGAAATAAGAGCAAATATTAAACACTTTTTTTTTATAAAAGAAAATTCAATAAAAAATATATATATATACAATATATATAATATATTGTATATATATATTTTAGATATTCTTTACTTTTACTTAACATTTTGAATGCATAACTTTTACTTGTAGCAGAGTAATTCTACACTGTTGTATTTCTACTTTTACTTAAGGAAATTATCTGAGTACTTATTCCATCACTGCTGTTAAATAAACAAAGAAAGTAAACATGTCGCGCGTCATTACTGACGTTACAGGAAGATCTATCAGAAGCTGCACGCACACGATGTCACCCAAGGGTGTTATTATTATTGAGATCAATGGACCAAAAGAAATGTCTTTAATAATCAATGTAATTACTCTTAAACGGGTTAGTAAGTATGCGTTCTGAATCGCATACTTTACTTTTTACTTCTGTCCTGCAGCTTTACAAAGTACAAACTATTTCATCATAACATTGCATCTTGAACTTTGACCTTCTTGATCATATATTCCATATGCAAAGGACTGTCAAAATAAAAGCATGCATACTGCAAACTGTGATCGGATTAAATGTTTACTTATTTATTGTATGTGTGCATACTTCCTCTTGTTGCACGGCCTCTTTGCTGCTGTAACACTGCACATGTCCCCGTTGTGGGACTAATAAAGGAATCTTATCTTGTTCTGGCAAATTAAATAGTATGATTATTGGAAAGCACAGCAGGTTTCACCTTTCTCACTTCCTGTTCCTTCCTGTAACTACCAGGATGAGGCAGGTAGTTTCCTGTCAGTCCACACACTGCATCCTTCTTTTCTTCATGTCTCTCATCCTCGCTACATTTCTTGTTTTCTATAAGGAAATTTGGTCCACTAAAGAAAGTCACTTCGCCATTGAGTCGAGCAAAAACAACACATTCTGATCACGTTTTTACATGTTATCTAACATTTAATTAAAAAAGAAAAGTAAAAGATTGCTGATCATGTAGTTTACATGTCCCGTACAGCCGGGACTTCTTTCATGCAATCATATGCACATAAAACATAAAACCCCCAAAACTCACATGGAGCCTGTTTCACAGACGCATCAATGTTGGATATCTGCAGCCACCAGACGTCTTTTCTTTGATGCAAGTTAATCAATACCTCTTCAACTACAACTACTGGGACATTCCAAAAGAATGGAGATATGAGATACATTGTGATCATCAAGTTAATGGAAATAAAAAACTATAATACTGTAATATTTCATTTTCTTTCATGAAAAAACTGTTTTTGCATCTTTTTTGAGACTTGTTTTGATAAAACTCTGAGCAGGCAGCACACTGCCGGAAATAATTACAGGAATGTAATTAATCTACACAATTTGTATGTATCCATCATTTTATATATAGTTTAGCTGAGTACTCCACAAAACTAGGGCAGAAGCTGTTAGCCGATAACACTAATAAACTAATAACTAAAAACTGAAAAGGTTTCTTGCAAATAAATCATTTGAGTAACTTTGTCATCTAAATGACAACAATGCATCCCATAAACACCCATCTGTCACACACACACACACACATTAACAACACATGTATAGTGCAATATTACACTCTTATGTTTTATAAACTTACAATATCACACTAAGACCCCCCCCCCCCCCCCCCCCTGGCTGCACTTTCACCTCCTCTTGTTCTCATGACAACGTAGAGCTCAGGTGATCTCAATACCTGAAACCATGACACCCTGGACCGACCGGTTCTGCGGGCTGAGACAAAAGATTGACACCCTAACAGCAGCCGAGGAGGAGCAAGAAAATACCTGTCGTGCACGTCAGGTGTGCTGCGAACGTGCAGCGTGAAAAATCACTGATTGTGACAGAAACTTGTGTTTGAAGAATGACTTTATCAGCGTCTGTGTCTCGTATTTCTATATTTGTAGGGTGTTATAAAATGGAAAGCTGTATATTATAACTACACATGTAAAAGGGAGAAGAGTTGAACAATAGCAATAGCTATAAACTCTTATTATTATCAGTTTCATGCTCTGTATTGGAAATATGTTAAATTGCATTAAATAATTATTTTTAAAATCCACTTGTTGTATTTACTTGTATGCTGTAGGTGACTAAATACAATTTTAATTATTTAACAGAGTTAATTATTTAGTTGTTAGTATTTTTATATGATTTATAATGTATTAAGTTGAATATTTAGAATTAAAATTAAAAATAATGACTCGGATACTATTAAAACGTTATGAGCTAAATCTTGCAATGTAAAGTTGCTATTTCAAATATTAAATAATAATTCTGTGAAACTTCTGTGTTGGTGATTTAACTGGAGCTCGACTGAAACATGAAACTGGGGAATCTCTGCAGCAGCCGAAACTTTATCCGCAGCGCATTCATGCTGCTGTCAAACCGAACTCAGTTACACAGTAACAACTTCCGGTATGAGCTTTTCAAAATAATGCTGTTGGCTGACCAGGCACTTTGGTGGAGTCATACAAATTAAGTAAATTAAACACTAAATGGTTAAACAACATAAAAGTTATTTGTTTCTTTTTTTACTTGCTCAAAAACACATGTTACACACATATATTCATTTTACAACGTAAAAAATATTTTGTTTGTATATTTTATTCTTGTAGATATATTTAAAAAAATATTTTTAATAGTTCTTTCTTCAATAATAGCTCTTATTTTTTTTTATTTAAATCCCTCTCATACATAATAAATATACATACTTCTTTATAGTATTTTTTCATATTCTTATTTCTTCTTTTCTACACTTCTGTTTCTTGATTTTTGCGATATTTGCTTTTACACATTGTACTTGAGTCTGATACTAATAAATAACACATACAGTTAGCGTTGGACTTGTTGCCTCTATTTAAAATAAACTCTCTTACAGCATTGTGCATTCTGTCATATCCGTTTACGTCCTGCAGACGTCATGAAAGATTTGTGACCAGTATATTTACTTTGGAACAATATACCAGAGGAGTGGTCAATATCAACAATGAATCACACTGTAGGTGCAGAAATCTACTGCTGCACTTCTCTGTGTGGATTCAACTTCTTAAGCATGTAATTAAGCAATAAGTATTTTACATAAAATGTACTTTAAGTATCAAAACAGTGTACTCCTATTTCCTATCAAAAATGGTCTGACTAAGAGTGATATTATTACTATAATAATAATAAAACTAATTATTATTATTATTATTATTATTGTGTTATTCTTACCAATGCATTAATGCGTAACCAGTATTTTAATGTTGTAGCCTATTGTACTGAGGCTAACTATTTTTTTATATATATACTATTTGGTAGCTAAATAAAATCAAGTAGTGCAAGAATAAAATAAAAATAGTGCAATAACATATATGTAGTAGAGAGTCCCTGCTATGTCCCTCTTTTAGCTAAGGGGTCCTTGGCCTGAAAAACCTTGAAGCCCCCTGATCTAAATGTTTATGTTATGCCCAATAACCCCATGCTCTTATTCTATAAACACAATCGTCCAACTTCCGGCGCTGCTGCGGTTGTTTGCCGCTCTCTTGCCGCCTCGTCGCCCAGAGCGCATTCCTGTTTCAGAGCGTTTCCTGCGGACCACAGCGGCACCACATTTCTCTGAAGGTGCGGTACTTTCCCGAACGGCAGGTTGTTTCGTGTGGGCTGAAAATAAATAAATAGCTGTTTAAACCCTTTATGAGGAGACGAATAATGACGCTGCGTGCGCGCGCCAGAGACAGTATCTGTTAGCCGCAGGTGGAAGTGGACCGGGACACACGGTGGGGGACATGGACCGCGAGGAGTGTGTAGCTGCTCGTTCTCAGGGAGCGTGACGGGCTGATTTGCAGGTAAAGGAGAAGTTGTTAATGTTTTCTGTCTATTTGAACAAACTCGAATTATCACAGAGTTGATAAAAACACCTAAAGCAGGTGAATATATAAAGTGTAAAAGCAACATTTAAACATGGGTGTGTGTGTGTGTGTGTGTGTGTGTGTGTGTGTGTGTGTGTGTGTCCTGACTCTATAATGAGTTACCTTGAAAATAAAAACAATCACACACTTGACAACGACTCCTTTGTTAATCCTCACCGGCTCATTATTTACATCTTATTATTCATTAACAGTTTTTATTCCAGTGTTTGTGTCATGGCGGGCTGCTGGTCGGGGAGCCGCCGCTTGTGTGTGTGCTGCCTGTCCGAGGACGAGAAGACCAACATCGCGGTGGACAAAGAGATCGCGAGGATCCTCAAACAGCAGAAGAAGAAGGAGAGAAAGGAAATTAAAATCCTCCTGCTGGGTCAGTATCTGCACACAGAGCACCTTGTACTTGTATTTTTACTTTAGTATTTCTGCTACTTTATACTTTTACTCCATCTCAGAGGCAAATATTGTACTTTCTACTCCACTACATTTATCTGACAACTTTCACATTCACAAATGAATCAACAAATAATTGATCATGTAGGCGTATTATTATTATTATTATTATTATTATTATAGGTTAAATCCTTTAGCAAACCTGCTTAACCCGCATGCAATTTTAAAGTGACGAACACATGAATGGACTAATAATCATAATTAAATAAGATGATGTAACTGAAATGGGGCGTTTGCAGAATCAGTACTTTAAGTACATTTGATGCGAACACTTTTATACTTTTAATAAAGTAACATTTTAAATGGAGGACTTTGTAACAGAGTATTTCTACACTCTGGAGTACTTCTCCCACAGCTGAGAGCAAAAGAAAAGAACAGTGATTGTAAATATCATTTAAAAACAATTAAAAAAACATGATCAAACAGGACACTATAAAGGAACGCCCTCATAAAACTGCTTGGCCTGTTTGGTAGCCCTGCTGCAACGTGAGAAAACTATGTGGAGCATGTGTCACCGCGTGAGCATGCAAAGTAATGTCAGGATTGGGATCAGTTGTACGTGAGAGCCACAAATACCTACAGGCCGACGCTACAGCTGGTTGGATGACTTTCAGGAAGTTGTGTCGTTCTCTACACAACATACAAAAGACGAAACACATGGCTGAAATAAAAAGGCTAAAAGGAGACAGATGTCGCTACTCAGGTGTCATTATAGCAGCCTTCTTTTTTGACTTATTATAGCAGGAAATGCACAGATGCAATGAACAGGAATTGCTTTTTATTCAAGCGATTAGTCGACTAATCAATTAAATGATCCACAGAAAAATAATCGGTAGAGCTGAGGGGATAATTCTCTGTGAATTTTCTTAATTGATGGTATTTATTGTAACTATTTAAACTATTTTATCAAATGTTTTATCTTTTACGTGGTTTTACCTTTATTATTTATTTTATTGTAAAGCACTTTGTAATTTTGTTTTGAAAGGTGCTATATAAATAATAATAATAATAATAATAATAATTATTATTATTATTATTCTTATTATTAATAATATTATTATTATTATACACCTGTCTGGAAGAATAATATTTTATTATTATTATTATTATTATTATTATTATTATTATTATTATTATTATTATTATTATTATTATTATTATTCCAGACAGGTGTTTCCCACCAGATCATTGTGTTTTCAGTGACTATTTTAAAATCACATTTAACTTTATTGGTTTCGTAAACCCGTTACAAACATTTTCACACCTGCGAGTTTTCAGTTCACCTGACCTGCATGTCTTTGGACTGTGGCAGGAAACCCAATAAGACACAAGTGGAATATAAATAAAACAAATGTTTTATATTATATATATTTTGAGTAATAATTGATTTTAAGCTATGCACATATATGTATGTCTATGTCTTTGTTTGGTGCAAAACCTGCTTGTTAAAGTGCTATAAATGAACTTCACTTAACTTTATTATCTCCTCAGGTACTGGAGAAAGTGGAAAAACCACCTTCATCCGACAGATGAGGATCATCCACGGTCGAGGCTTCTCAGAGGAGGAGAGGAGGACTTTTTCCAAATGCATCTTCCAGAACATCCTCACAGCCATGAAGGCCATGACAGGAGCCATGACCACGCTCAGAATACCCTACTTCAACCCCGAGAACCAGGTAGACACACACACACACACACACACACTTAAAAACAAACACAGATGTCGACACAGGTGTGCGGGCATCTGTGCACTGACCGGAGTTCGTGAGATTGTGCCCACATTAAACAAGAGGCATCAACAACAGAAACACACACTCAGCATGTTGTAGTCTATAAATAGATACAGAGTTTTGTCTCTTCCTATCTTTCAGATCTACGCCAAGTGGCTGCGGGACATAAACACAGTGCAGATCAACCAGCTGGAGCGGGGCTACGTTGACGCAATCCGCCGCCTCTGGGCAGATTCGGGCGTCCGGGTGTGTTACAGCCGCCGCTGCGAGTACCAGCTCCTGGACTCCACAGAGTAGTGAGTAGCTGCGGCGCAGTGGAAGTCAAAGAGGGTATCACATGAGCAACAATAAATAGAAGTAATGCACTGCAGTATATGTATTTACTGTAGTTCTGCAACAATTAGTCGATTGACAGAAAAATAATCACCAACTACTCTGATAATCGATAAATATTTCGGTTCTGACTTACATCCCTAATGCGACACGTTCAGGGACTACGAAGAACTCTGTGTTTCAGAGTTCCCCGAACTCTATAACACTACATACTCCTTTGCTCCTGTTTTTATGAAATGATCTCCAAAGGGATGCTGTTTTTCCTGATATGGCCTCGTTCTGTTTCTGATTGTTGCCTTTGTTTAGCCCCGCCTCCTTGTTTGTCAGCAGTATATAAGTATACAACTTATTCTGAGGCCACTGGCGGGGGCTACTTCTTTACACACTGTATCCAGACAGTTTTCAGCCATGTTGAAACCACCAGTTGTTCGCAGAGTATTTGAGGACGACGCAGACTTCCTCTTTAACCTGAATAAATCTTTATAAAGCAACATGAAAAGATGGAACATGCAGTCGATGTGAGCCTCACGCTCAAAGTATGTAATGTGTCCCAGAACAAAGGCTCAGCCTGCGTCTGCTTTTTCTTTTCTCTTGCTGCTCCGTGCCGTGTTTACTCATGCAGCTCAATGATGGCGGTGCGTGCATGATAAGAGACAGGTGGTAGCTAATGACAGCTTGTATCAACACGAGCCATAAAGCCGTCGTCTGTACACACGGTGATATGGACTCACTCCACTTCCTTCTTGTGTTTTTTAATCATCATCATATATCTTATGTGGCTTCAGTTTGTGGTGTAAACAGAGGCAATGTGTTAGAGCTCTCTCTCTGTAGCGCCGCTTTAAAACTTTTCTTCTTCTCTCCCTTCAGCTACATGAATAACTTGGACCGCATCTCCGCCCCGGACTACATCCCCTCAGAACAGGACGTGCTGCGAGTTCGATTCCCCACCACGGGCATCCACGACTACTCCTTCACCATCCAAACCATCACACTAAGGTGGCGTCAGATTACCAAGTGCAGACACATCGTGGAATCAAACACACTGTAGACTCTTGCAGAAGCTTTGTCTGCAACGGGATCACATTTCTGATGGAGTCTGTACAAAGCCCCTACCAGGAAGGTTTATTTATACCCTGTGTTGTTTCTTTCTGAAGCCAGAGGGGGGGGGGGGGGGGGTGATTACAGCTAAGCAGACAAAGATCAAAGTTCATTGTGTTAGCAAATTAAAGGACACTTGCTCATAAATCAGGAGGAATTCAAACAAACGAAAGAGAAGAAAAGGTTTGTGTCGGCTCACATGGGACCTGACAGATGAGTGTGTGTGTGTGTGTGTGTGTGTGTGTCAGAAGGAAACGTAGCTCTGTTTATATCTCATGTACGTTCGTTTGAACAGCTTTTAGCTCTGTTTTTCCCGCTCTTTTTTGAACTCTTCCTCCCTCCCTGACAGGATTGTGGACGTGGGCGGTCAGAAGTCGGAGCGTCGGAAGTGGATTCACTGTTTTGAAAACGTCACCTCCCTCATCTTCCTGGCCTCCCTCAGCGAGTACGACCAGGTCCTGGAGGAGCGAGAGACCATAGTAAGAGCACGGACACATTCGGCCATATCCCCCACTGCAGGGTGGACAAAATAATAGAAACAACAGAAGGACGATCCTTTACTTTAGTAGAAGTAGTAATACCTGAAGACTCTCGTTTACAAGCAGCTTCAAGTTCAATGTTTTAAATCTTATACAAATATTAACTGGTTAATGTGCCTCAATGCAGAAGGTGGACAAAATAATGGAAACAACCTCATGTATCAAAACTAAGTAAAAGTAGTAACACCAGGAAACTCAAGTATAGTAGTCAGTCGAATGTACTTAAAGTAGTAAAAGTATACATATACATGGAAATGTATATATATATATATATATATATATATATATATATATATATATATATATATATATATACGCAATATACTGTTTGTTATATTCCTTAGCGCTGCATCAATTAATTGATTAGTTAAGTGACAGAAAATGTAAAATTAATAAGCAAACGTTTTGATAATCAATTAAAAACTACTAAAAATGATTCCAGTTTCTCCGATGGGGGGGTTTGTTGCTCTTTCATGTTTTACAACATTGTAAACTAAATAATATTTTAGTTTTGTCGTTTGAAGACGTCATCTTGGACATTTTTCCCAATTTTATGATATTTTATAGACAATAATTGATGAATTGAAAAGATTAATCAATAAATTAATGAAAAAGTAAATTGCAAAAAAGGTTATTTGCAGCCGTATATTAATGGCTTATTATTATTACCGCTGCATTAACATGTGAACAGCTTTTAATTAGTAATTGGTTGAGCAAGAGCTAATCCTAACTGCTTTATATTTACGGTTATATTTTAAACAATGAATTAAAAATCTGAATCTTTAAACGCAGCAGTAACTGAGCTGTTAGCTAAATTAAGTGGAGGAAACAGTAAAATATTTACCTCTGACATGTGGTGTAGTTCATTCATTCATCTTTCTGACTGCAGTCACTTCATCCGTCCACCAGCAGGTTTCACTCTTGCACAACAAACCCTCCCCTCTCTCTCCTCTGCCACCTTCTCTCCCTCCCTCCCTCCCTCCCTCCCTCCCATCCCGTCACTAAGCTGTTTATCTCTCCCGGCCACTTTTTTAGCAATGCCAACACATTCATTAACCTCCACAGAGGCCCGTGTGCTCCAGACCTCCCATAAACTCCCCCTTCCTGTCGTTAAAGGACCGCATGTCTCTCTCTCAAGTCCCAAATCTCTCAGAAGCTCATTGTTGTAGTTCATTTTCTATAAAGAGAGGTGCAGGAATGAGTCCTAAAACCTGGAAATGAGTAACGCCCGGGGGTCGCACTGCAAACACACGTCACCCCAGCCTACAGGGAGATATCTGACTCTTGTTTCTGTCTTCAGAACCGAATGCACGAGAGTCTGGCTCTGTTCTACACCACCATCCACTCTCCTTGGTTCTTCCACACCTCCATCATCCTCTTCCTCAACAAGACTGACATCCTGGCTGACAAAATCCTGACCTCTGACCTGCACAGATACTTCCCCAGCTTCACAGGTAAGCTGTGGAGGCACGTGTGTTTGTTTACATGTACAGTGAGGTTATGATGCAAACTTATAGATTGTGTAAAGACAGTCGTGGTCCCCAGTCGATGGATCTTCATGATTTTAGTGATTGTTCCTCTTTGCGCCACAATGGATGGACTGCCATGACATTTGGTACAGACATTCAGGCCCCCCTCATGGGGAATTGTAATTGTAATTTCCTTTACTTATAACCAAACAGCTGCAAAACTAATGACATTACCATCAGCTGCGCTTGTGTTTAGTGCTAATTAACATACTTATTAGCATGCTGTGCATTGGCTAGATTCTGGCCACACAGGTATCAGGACGCGGGGGTTACGATTCAATGTATTGAGATTTTATAAATCAAATTTTAGGAAATAGAAATAGAATAAAGAACATATTGCGAAAGCATAAAATCAGAGTAAAAAGATGAATCAATGAGGAAAACACTGATCAGTTTCCACACGTTACGAGATAAACTACAAACTCGTAGTGAAACTGATCAAACCAGTTTGTGAAGTGTTTACGAGTGTGAAGTTTTCTAAAGACACAATAAATCAGTTTTGACATTTTTAGACCATACCCAACACGTAGCTGAAGTTCAAAGTCTGTCAAACGTGCAAACATGAAATTAGCAGCTAGTTGCAGGTGTGTGTTCTCAGAGACCCTCTTTGGTCTCTGACGTGTTGTGTTCCTCCTCCGACTAATTTGTTTTGGGCACGCAGCCATCAGTTTGATTTTTAGTCATTTCCAGGTCTGGATAAGTATCGACAAAACAAAAGAGAGTACGTTTGGAAATGAAAAGCAAGTATAGCGTGCGCACACTGTTACACAGAGCTGCCTGGACGTCACAGCCGGCTGAACAGCGCCGCCCCAAGTTGCAAGATGTTTGACATTGGAAGGTCGCACAACTTCCTGTGCAGGAGTGTGGGCTGAATGGTCACAATGGGTAAACGCTCATGGCATGCTGGCTTGCTAATTGAAAATATAAAGCCTGGTTGGCCAAGGATTACAAATTGGAAGAGAAAAGGTTAGGGTTAGTCACAAAGTCAAATATGGAGAAGTATGGAGCGATGTCATCACAACGTTATGTATCATTGAGGAAAAACATCGTGATTTCAGATTTTATTTCAACAGTGTGTCCCTGACTCTGAACCCTCAATTACACACATGCACGCACACACACACACACACACTCACACACACACGCACGCACGCACACACACACAAATATGAGTCACTTCCAGGTACATAGTGTGTTTAATGATGTGGCTGCAGCCTGTAGCTCTCCTGGTGTGAAGGGCTGTACAGCGTTACTCTAACAGCCCCCCCAACCCCCACCCCCCACCCTCTCTCCCTCTGTTACCCATGGCAACAATCACAGACTGATATTGTGCCAGAAGCCCTGCACCCCCTAGCAAACCGGCGGGTGTACATGTGTGAGAGGCGTGTGTGTGTGTGTGTGTGTGTGTGTGTGTGTGTGTGTGTGTGTGTGTGTGTGTGTGTGTGTGTGTGTGTATGTATGCAGTACTCCCACTGTGTTTTACCATCAGTGTTAACAGGGCAAACATAATAATAATGACTTATACAGGGTCAAGCTCCTTGATGTCAATTTAACCTCAACAACAACTCTGGCTGCTATTTGCAGCTAATGCTGCCGAGTCCGTCCTCGCCGCTGCTGTGACTACATGTGAAGGCTACTGATGTTGAGTAGACCTGCAGACCGACACCATGTCAACATAGAGCCAAACTTGGTGAATTGTGGCTTTTTAAATGTAGGATTTGCAGCTTTTTTTTATATTTAAAGCTACAATCACAAAGATCTGTGTTTCGTTCTCTTTGGCGACACCTATGGCGATGAACGGCAGTCGCAGGCAGGGATGCGATACCATACATTTAGTAGACGATACAAACACCAGTGAAATTCCACGATTCTCAATACCAATTTGATACCATGGTAAATAACAAAACCCTTGTACATGAACACTACACTCCTTTACTACCGTTTGAATACAGGCTTTAATTCCCTTGAATTTTTTTTTTACAAGACGACATTGAACACTTCACAATAACGTTAAAATAAACCTTCGCCCAATAGTCATTTTTACTGAATGGAGCTTGAACGCACCATAACGAAACCTTAAACCGTCTGCTAACGGCTAACAGCTAACGGCTAACAGCTAACGGCTAACGGCTAATAGCTAACGTTAACTAGATCCCCTCTTGCCGTACTTTAAATATCTTTGAGTCGTGGACTGTTGGTCGAACAAAACAGCGTCACTTTGGGCCATGTGAACTCTTTATTTGCGCAATTGTTTTTGACATTACACAGTTTAAAAGATGAATTTAAATGAACTAATTATGTAAAATAATATAAGTTGTACCCCGTGTTCTGTGGTGGTGAGACACTCCAATGTTTATTTTATAATGCAGTATGTTTTTACATGCCAGAGGTAGTTATCAAGTAATAACTAGGTTGTGTTAACTGGAAATAAGCAAGAAAACTCATTAAAATGACCATCAGCCCGAACAATCGATTTCCATTCCTGTGGTGATGAAGCTGCCTGTAATCGTCTAGATTCAATTTGCACTTGTGAGATGTAACTGCTGTTTATCCAACAAAATTACAACGGCTGGGAAATCATAAAAAGGACTATTGTGTATTACAAAATGTGATTATCCATGTGATAATCATGCAGGACGACTGAAGTAAGAGACGCACAAACATCCTGAACGTTGACTGGATTTCACTGATTGTGCTTTTATTCTCCAGGAAGTATTGAGTAGTTTTCTTGAAAACCCCTCCCATCCCTCATGTCCTTCTCCCGTCTGTTATCAGGAAAGAGGCACGACCCCGTCGACGCCAAGAACTACATCCGGAAGTTGTACGAGCAGCAGGCCGTCAACCGCGACAACAGGGTCGAGAGGAAGACGCTGTACCCGCACTTCACCTGCGCCACGGACACCAACAACATCCGCACGGTCTTCAGAGACATCAAGGACACGGTGCTGCTCAAGTCTCTCAGGGACTACGGAGTCATCTGAACTATGACACAGTTGTGATGAAACAGGAGGGAAAACAACGGTGGTTATTGACTATTTTACTTCCGCTGATGAACTTCTTTTTCTTAAATGTCCATCCTCCATGCTTCTGTCCACCGCTCCCCCAGGTTTTCATGACGAAGCAGGATGGAGAACAAAGAGACGTTTGTACTCCTCTCTCACCTTCACCACCCAACTCTCGTTTAGGGAGATTTGGAGAGACAAGACTTGAGTGATTTCTTTCTCTTTCTCCCCAATTGTCAGTGTTTGGGTCATGCAGTGACTCCATAATTGAAGCAGTAGCTGAGATGCGATGAAGTGTTGCACGGCCATTACCGGCAAGTAATAACTTTTACAAGTGGAGACGCTTGGGCACATTATTTTTTACTTTTTATTTGATTCCACCGGGTACATTCAGCTTCAAACACACAAACCATTTCTGGGAGTTACAATCTACTGCATCTTTTATTATCCGACATCCTAAATTGGGGGATTTTCTCTCACCACAGAGTCTTCGATTGTTTCACAAGCACTCCTGTCAGAGAGCAGAAATCCCCATTGATTACAGCTAATCTCACACAGGCAGTATTCCTCTCCGTTCGGCACCGTCTCCCTCAATTATTATGTGCAGAAGGATTGTGTTACCACCAACCTTTGAGTCCCTCGCACGGTGCCAAACAGGTGCGTGAATCATTTTTGGAAATTGCACCACAGTCAGTAACAAGAAACTGGAGGTATTTGCTGATATCACAAAGCCTGCCACGATGGGACTTCAAATCAATTCAGGGGCCTGCGATCGATACGAGATATAATATTCCCATTTAACACAGTTACGTATACTATATCAACTCACAAAAAGCAACTAAAACTTTGGCTTGCGTTCCAAATCTGTTCCAAACATGGGAATTTCAAAATAAAGGTGCATCTTAAGACGATGCATTGATGATGTTGGATCATTGAATCCATATATCGTTCTGTATCAATAGATCTTTACACCCTAAAGGAATCACAATAGATGTCATTTTTATATTTTATATTGTAGAAACCAAAGGATTCAATAAATGGGTTACTTCTGTTCAATATATTTGCATATAGATGTTAGAAAGCAACATTTCTTTTTTTTAATGTATTTTCAAACTAATGAATTTGCATTTCTTCAGTAATTCAGCTGTCTCTGGTCGGATGATTTTTGACTTTAATTTGTTTTCGTTAACTCTCGCAGCTGTTTTGACTTTAAAAGTTGTAATAAATCCACTGTACGCTACCTGCCCAGCAGAAAACAGCGACAAGCTGGTGAACATAGTGGAGCATTTAGCAGCTAAAGAGCCAAATATTTCCCCCAGGAGTTGGTGGAGAACAAAAACGGAGCTAAAAAGGAGATTAAATATTGGACTTCTATTCACCAGGTCGCCAGAATCGCAACTAAATGAATGTTCATGTTGCTGGATTTGTAAATAAGCTTGCCATATCAAGTAAAAAGGTGTCAATGTCGTGTCTTGAG